>NW_022631071.1:2767751-3018440 GCF_010015895.1 Lontra canadensis | reverse complement strand
ATATTGATTTGCACACACACACACACACACACACACACAAATCAATAATACTGGTAATGGTGACACCTTACGTGGGTAAAGGATACTATTTATTTCATTCTGAACAAATATTTTTCCCCCACTTCAATTTCTAGGTGGTTTGAAAAGTCATTATGTGAGAGATTCTTCTCTTCAGTCTAATCTAGAGATGTGAAGACTCTTAGGAGTGATGGTTTCAGGTAGAAATGTGATGTCTGCAATTCCTTTTCCTTAAAGCTATATAGGAGGCCAATTATTTTTTAAAATCAACATAAAGTGAAAAATATCAGCTTACTTTCCAGTTGTTAAAGCACAAGCTAGACTTTTGAATGTTTTGCCAAACTTCAACTGAAAATTGGCTCACTTAGAAAAACACAATTTTCCTGTTTGCCAGGTAGGTTTTTTTTTTTTTAATGTGGAATACTGTCTGAGGAGATTTTATATTAGGAGAGAGAATTGTTTAAACAAAATAATCACTAAATATAACCAGTAATTGCTTATCAGGACTTTAAGTTTCTTTTTGGGAAAGAGACAGAGAGAAAGAGTAAGGGAGAGAGAGAATAAGAAGGGAGAGGAGCAGAGGGATAAGAGACTCCCTTCTGAACAGGGAGCCCAATGCAGGACTCAATCCCAAGACCCTGAGATCATGATCTGAGCTGAAAGCAGATACTTAACTGACGGAGCCACCCAAGCATCCCATACAATACTGATTTTCAGTGCAATTTAATCTGCAGTTGCTATGATGTTAACTATCTCATAATAACTTCAATGGAACTCTACAGGGACCCAGATATTATGCCATTTATAATGAGAGATAAAATGAGAAAGTTCACAACGATGCAATTCCAAAAATAATCCATTATTATTCCAATTTGATGACACAATGAATTTGATGGCCTAACTATTACAGTGTAAGTCTTTGGATAACACACATTGAAAGGCATAATTATGAAAGGATGTTAGTATATATTGCTGTACATGTATTAGAGTTATACTGTTATGCAGTTAAATAATGGCTCATATATAAATACATAAACCACAGAAATGCTAAGACCAGGCCTCACTCTAATGCCATTGCAAGCATCAGCGAGAAGTAAGATACCAACAGAGAGTGGCATGTAAGTCAATCAACAGTGCTACCAAACTTCATTAGTCATGAACATGGAAGCTAACAAGTCCTTCATGGTGGCATATTTCTGTTCAACATGGCCTATATTCAAAAGTCCCATGAACTTCCTGTAATTGTATACACAATTTTATGTGAAATGCATGTAAATATTTGAAAGTGGTTGTAGTATGTGTCCTGGTAATTTTCATGAGATTCTCAAAGGGTCACTGATCCAGAAAGGTTTAAAACACTGGTGCATGAGACCTTGTCTGTTTCAAAAGTCAAGCAATAAAACTACTGAAAATCTAGAGCACAAAATATTGCCATTCATCATCTACAGATATCTAAAATGAAGGGAAAGACACTTGTATGGAATAGTTTGATATATGGAATCGTTGAATGGAATTGTTGAATCACTAAATTGTACACCTGAAACTAATACAACATTGTATGTTAGCTGGAATTATGGAATTAAAATAAAAACTTGAAAACATAAAAGGAAGGGCAATTGCAGTGGCAAAAGTGTATCCTCAGGTAGGAGCAGAATGAAATAACAACATACCATTATTTTTTAATGAACGTTGTGTCTGGAATTTTATCAGGGTATAGAGTATGAATTCCCTCCTTAAAAAATGCTTCCCGATTTGCTGTAAGGTTTCACGATATAAACCAGGTCATTTTTGGATAAAAGAACCAGTTAGAACACCAGGAAAGCAAAGTCTGGTCAGTAATGAGTCAGAAGCCAGGTAGGCAATAAAAATCAAGAGTTTATAAATAGCACAGCCCAAATTAATACAAGTTATACAGTCAGCAGTCAAGAGATCTATAGATGATGTAATAGAGTAAGATAAATGATCAAATGGTCACACAAAAAGCAAACAGAAGCCCTAAATGAATTGGAAGAAAAAGAATACATCAGGCCAGCACAATACCAGCTGCATAGCACTGACTGGAGAGAATGACTACTATTATTGAGCACTGGCCAGGCACTCTACATGCATTATCTCTAGTGTTTTCAATAATCCTGTCAGACAGCTTTTACATCCATTTTAGATGGAAGGAAATAGAGGCTTTATTAGTCTGCTGGGGCTACCATAACAAAATACCATAAACTAGGTGGCTTAAATAACAGAAATTATTTCTCACAGTTCTAGAAGTTTGAAGTCCAAGATCAAGGAGCCAGTCTGTATTTTTGTTCCTGGTGAGGACTCTCTTCATGGCTTGCAAAGATCTCCTTCTCACTATGACCTCATATGACCTTTTACACCCATGCAGGTGTATACACACACACACACAATCACTTCCACTGGTTATAAATCCATTAATTCCATCATGAGGATGACACGCTGATGTTCTAATCTAACCATAATTACCTCCCAAAGGCTTCAACTTTAAATATCACATTGAGAGTTAAGACTTCAATGTGTGTATTTGGGGAGATACAAATATTTAGTCCATAAGAGAGGCCCAAGTTCAAATAGCTTGTAAGGGACTTTTCCATTCTGCAATCTCTTCCCTTGCGTTTCACCTCTTTATTTCTATCTTTAAATGGTCATTTTTTCTAATTTTTTAAAAAATGTTTGCCTTCATGTTGATTGATCCTCTCTTGTACTTTGCATTGTTAACTTTCCTAGACCTTATTTAATCAGTATTCTTGGAACATGTGTCAAACATTAGGTTTAGTTTGTTAAAGTTACCAAACTGAACAAGACACAGTTCTTGCTCACAAAAAAGCTGCAATCTTGTGGGGATAGATAATGGGGTAAGGTAGGGGAAACAGTTAATAAAACAGAAAAAAAAATAAGAAACAGGGTATGAGGTACAATTGGAGCATTTCTTTCTGATCAAGAAGTCTTTTTATGGTAAATGAAATATAGCAATGGGCTTGTGTTCATGAGATTCCTGGTCTTACTGTGTTTGCCATTACCCTGAAGCAGTTGGTCTGGTAGAAGAGTGGAATAGCTCTTTAAGGAATCAATTATGATTACATCTGTGTGGTGAGGATAGCATTCTCCAGGATGCAAATTATGTTCTATTCTGGTGAACTATATGGCCTGTTTCCCCCATAGACAAAATTCCTGGGTCCATGAAATAAATTATTCCAAGTAATTTTCAAGAAAAATTTTGATTACATTTGCATCATTTTGGGCTCTGCTGGTTTAAAAGTCTTTAGTTCCCAAGGGAGAAGTACTCCCCCCCCCCAGAGGACAAGACAATGTTTCCATTAAACTACAAGATGAACCTGCTCCCTGCTCCCTTTAAGCTTCTTGTGCCACTGAATATACAGTCAAAAAGGATTACTATACTAGGTAGGGTATAGGATAGTGACTATCAAAGGGAAATTTGGGATTTCTCCTTCACAGGAAGAAGGGTAAGGAGGAATATGTCTGATATGCAGGATATCCTGATACAAAACTATTTTAAAATTTCACCAAAAACTAAAAAAAAAAAAAAAAACCTAAAAACAAAAAAACAAAAACCTCAGTGCAGACAGTACTGCTAATGGTCTAGACACTTTACAACTGAGGGCTTTGATTCTTCACCCTACCAGGCAAAGATCAGTCAAGGTGCTTACTGAGGACAAAGGGAATATTCAATGGGTAATAGATGTAAGAAATTATAAATACTTGCTATGACCACACAACCAATTGTAGAAAGGAGAACTATTATGAGTATTTTTTTTCTAATTTGGATATTAATGTATTTTAAATATATTAACTTCTAATCACTCTCCTATTTCTCTACCATCTAACAGAAGGTATAGTAATAGTAGTTAACCTTAGATCTTACCATTTAATTTACAGGAAATCAAAGGCATAGGAGGAGTATGAGCTGAATAGTGCCCCCCCCCCATTTTATATGTTGAAGTTCTACTCCCCGTACTTCAGAATGGGACTGTATTTGGAGATAGGACCTTTAAAGAAAGGATTAATTTAAATGAAGTTGTTAAGGTTTTCCCTAATTTGGCACCCTTATAAAAAGAGGTCATGGACTCTAAAAGAGACATTAAACGTGTATGTGAATGGAGGAAAGACCATATAAGGACACAATGATAAGGTGGTAATATCCAAGCCAAGGAGAGAGTTCTCAGAAGAAACCAGACATGTTGACACCCTGCTCTTAGACCTTTAGCTCCCAAAACTAAAAAAAATTCTGTTGTTTAAGCCATTGAGTCTGTGGTACTTTGTTATGGCAGCTGGAGCTGACTAATGCAGGGAATATGATTCAGTTAGAAGATGAATGAATATTACCCAAAGATGGTAAGTATCCTCTTTTAGCTAATCTTTTTTTTCCAGTGCTTTGGCAGATAGTTGAATCATGTTGCTATTATTTTTATATGGAAGATAAACGTGATTAAGAGAGATGTGTATGGATGCCATGTTGACAAGGGTCAGTCCTTGGGTTTTTTTGTTTGGTTGGTTGGTTGGTTGTTGTTGTTGTTGTTTTTCCTGTATCCAGGAAGTACTATACTTCCTAGAATTCCCTTCCCTGTTTGCTTCTAAGTTAGTATTGACTTCTGGAAAAAAAATTGTGATATTTGGAAGGTGGAAGTAAAGTAGCAGTCATCGTGCTCTCAGGGCTGGTATAGGTTTAGGGATCCAGGAACCACAGCTAATGCACATTATGGCTGATCTGCTGACTCACTTTGTTAGCTTCTGGGTATGCAGCATCTGGGTATGCAGGTAATATACATCTTACTAGATCTCCTTCAACTTCCCTGTGTCCTGGGCCAGGCACATGAGTACCTCCATGGCAAAAGTTGCCAGTTCCTTCTGTAAGTCCCCTGTGTTGATGAAGTCAAAGGCAGAAAAAGACAAACATGGGTTCCAGTTTGTCCTTTTTGCTTTCTTTTAGTCTTTATGGATTACGGTCTGCCCTAACACTCTTCTGCATCAGGTCATAGTTTCTTTCTCAAATATGACAATGTTGATCCTTAGCAACTTTAGACCCATCATCAGCTATTGAGTTATCAACCTTAGTCTTGTGCATCAGCTTCCACAACTGCCAATGATCCAATACATATAATAAGTATCTTATTCCATATCACTCAGGGAGGTTCTGATTCCCTGATCAAATCCTAATACACTCTGCTTTAAATCTCAACCTCTCAACACCCACATTTCACTAGGTTTCTCCATATCTATGTTTATACCATTTACATCTTGGTGAATATCTCTAGAGAAAAATCTGCTTGAACTGTGAGATTTACTTTTCCATTCCTTCCTTTTCTTTGGGATCTTTGCCAGTCATTTATTGGAAGTTTTCATAGGTGTGAGGTCCATTATTTTCTCTCTCAACCTCATGAGACTGCCAAAAATCTCTGCAGACCCTCTGACTCTTAACTGCCACTTCTACACAGCTACTTTTACCAGCCTTTATAGTCATGCCTTTTATGAATCAGAAAATTTCTTTGAGGAAAATAGAAGGTAAAATATTTGGCAAATGCAGGGAAATTTTTCTCTTTTCTCTTGAATTTTAATTTCTCAATTCTGTCTTCCTTGGTAGCTCTCTGATACCTCTAAACAGGAGGGTTGTTTTTTGTAGGTTTTATTTGTAATTTTAAGGTTTTTCTTTTTAAATTTTCTTTCTCCTTTTCTTTCAAGATTTTGCACACACAACATTTCTCTTATCAAAATTTCCCTAAGAATTGCCCTTTCCCCACCCAAGGCAAACAGTGGCTCAGTTATTAGTATTTTAATAACACTCTGCACATGGCTCTTTTGGAATTTACCTCACTCTACTATTTTTATCTGTTTATCTATGTCTATAACCCCTATTAAAATGTGAATTTCTTCAAGGTGAAAACTATCTGATTCAACTTGTATCCCTGATCCAATGCAGAGTGTCTGGTACTTAGGATGGTTCAATATTTAGTGAAGGAATTGATGAATTATATATAAATGTTTAATAAATGGTTTTTCACTGACTTTAGAAGTTGACATTTCCATTTCCCTTTTTAATATTTATAATTAATACACGCTGTTTTAAAATATATTTGTAATTGAGGGAGGCAGTAACTAAAACTCCTCACTTTTTTATTTCTCTGTTTTATACCTGTTAATTCCATAATAGCTTATAAAGTTTTAATGAACCAACATTTATTCAAAAAGAATAAGCAATAGGATTTTGAGAAGAAAATAGTTTTAAATGCTCAATTGTTTTAATGACAAAACAAAGAGAATGGCACTAAACTTTAAGAATTTCATGGAACAAACTAATCATAGTTGTCATCTAATCACTTTTTCCTCTGTAAGATCTCATGAACCATCTTTTGTATTTTTATGACTGTCTACCTTCCCAGGGTGCCAGATGGAATAATCTATTCATGTTAACTGTGAGGATGAACAATTCATTCAATCATCTAGAATCTTTGTCTAACCAACACAAAGCATCTGGATATTTAGAAACATCTAGATGATTGACTACATTTTTCACTTTGCATCCAGATGTCTTGGTATCATGTAGACACAGTCTATTGCTCACAATAATATAATCTTGGTGTAAACATTAACAAAAGAGTTATGATTTACATTACTGTCCTTTTCTTATGACTGAAATACATTTTTTTCATGTTTCTCATGTAGGCTAAACATCAGTAAACTAAAAACATACGATGCAAAAACACTAAGAACTTTGTGAATATATCAGGAAAAAATTTTGTTTCCTGAGAAACTTCATAAATCAGATGATATTGTTTGCTCATATCCTTGCTGTGTGTGTATATATACACACACACACACATATACAGCATATATATGTATGTATGTGTATGTGTGTGTATGTATGTGTGTGTGTGTGTGTGTATATATATATAGCAATATGCATATATATGCATATTGCCACATTTTGAGCTGGCTCAAAACATAAAAAATAACACAGTAGGGACACCACATTTGTGACAAAGAAGAGATCATCCAGTGGGTACAACATGACTACAACTTCAAACAAGAAGGATCTACAATACTCTCAAATTCATGTCAAAATGGATTAACACATTCTGGGAAATTTACACTCCTATTCTTTAACTTACCAAGTGAAAAGAATTAAATATCATTGAAGAAAAACCTTTGAACTATTCATGAGGTCTTTTATGTGCATAAATTGCTAAACTAACATGTTGTTTGCACTTAATACATATAAATTTATAAGAGCAACCACCTTTCCCACTTATTTTTTAGTTCTTGGAACCAATCACATAACCTGTGATGAATCATATTTCCAACTTTGTAATCTTTTCTGGGATTGACTTACTGTTAAAGTACTTTACAGTAAAGCTGACCACATCTGTCATATAGGCAGTAGTAATAGCTGTATATAATGAAGTCCACTCATTCGCATTTCTAGGTATACAAATTTACCCTTAATCATATGACAAATGATCTCATAATTTACAGTGTGGGTGTGTAGTGTACCATTTTAGATTAATTTCATTATGTTACATTGTTTAAAGGTCCTTCATTCCCTGTGATTATGTATCTACCTAGTAAAAATCTGTAACATATGACTTTGTTCTATAAACCATTAATTTATAATAATTTTACATATGTCAGTTTTGATAATTATGGTGCTGTACAATCTGAATCAGTTGACAGTACTTTGGCAGAAGCAGCCATTATTATTATTATTATTACATGCTAATTTCAGCTTCATTTTTATTTTCATTGCATCCACAATTATCCTCTTTGGTGATTTTCATATAATTGAATAAAAATGGCTACTCTTACTTGATCTGTGTCATTACCAGTGAATGTAGTATTCTTTAGCAATTTAATATTTTTAAGCTAAAATAAGATTTTTTTCTTATTGAGTGAGAAGTACTGAAGTT
The DNA here is from genome assembly GCF_010015895.1 of Lontra canadensis. Classification (NCBI taxonomy): domain Eukaryota; kingdom Metazoa; phylum Chordata; class Mammalia; order Carnivora; family Mustelidae; genus Lontra; species Lontra canadensis. The sequence goes on along the minus strand of NW_022631071.1, from coordinate 3,010,488 downwards.
TTGTTTGAGTTTAAGTCATATAAAGTACTTAATATTGCTTTATATTATTTAATCCCCTTTGGTCATCCTTCTTTAAGTTATATTTTGACATCCTTCCTATTAGAAATTTTACTAGGAATCTTCAATGAAGTTGGGTTTTGAGATATGGGTGAGGATAAGGAAAAGACAAGTACAACAATGTGTTTGCTTTCATTATTTTCCTATAAGTTCATATCTTGCTGTTGAAATAATTAATATATTTTAATTCTAATTATTACCTAGTACATATTTTTATGTCAGGTTATTATTGATTACTATTTGTATAACACAGTTTACTTGATTCATCCTGAAGTGGAGGGCATTATAGATTGAATACATAATTATACTTTGGCTAGAATATTGATGAATTATTTTACATGTGTAGTTGTCATACACAACAGTGAGCATTTATTGTCACGTAGACCTCCAGTGTTGAAAGCTTTCTGCAAGCTCTTGAAAGAGGTTATGAATTAGAAGTGCAGGTAGATTGGGTGTCGTTACCTTCTTTGTATGAAAATATATAATCCTGGTGTGTGTATATATATGTGTGTGTGTGTATATATATATACATATATATATACACACACACACATATATATATAATCCTGGCAGCTCCAAATTCACAAGAACTAATAACAGTTCAAAATTGATCCTCAGAATAGGTATCAAGTAAACAAAATTTAAAAATGCCTTTAATATTATTTCCTTTTCAATTCACTCTCGAGATTCTAGACATACTGCCAGAGTCACATGATCCAAAGAATTCTGTGGTCAGGAATTATGTCCCCTCTCTCTCTCTCTCTCTGTCTCACACACGCACACACACACACACACACACACACAGTCCATCTGACCATTACTAATAGTCATTCTGGAACAGTGTGCTGAAGACTGGACATGTCAAATAATGGCGGTCTCTTTCCAGTTCCTATTTTTTTATTGCTAGATCTAAAGCTGATGTATTGTGCTGCTACAGTAGAATGTTTATCATGATCCAGCCCACAGACATCCTGGCTACACTAGTGGTTAGCAAAGTACTTCAGGATCTTTATGCTTAAATGATGCCTGATAGCTCAGGTTTCATTATCACCTCAGGAAACAACTTCTTACTCTTTCCATGACCTTGGATGATAAAAGGACATAAAGGGGAGTCTAACAACCTTTTGTATCTAAAAGGAAATGACATCTTTAAAAAATGATCTCATCTCTTTCTGCAGAAAATAGAGTCATTATCCTCCCTTCTCCTCCCTTTAGCCACAGCCATTTTCTGCCCTCCAATATGTGAGGCCACCCATGACATGTAAAATTCAGTGAAGGAAAATTCAGCTCACTCATTGAATGACCACAAAAAAAAAAAAAAAAGAAGAAGAAGAAGAAGAAGAAGCTGAACAAGCCCATTGATTTCTGGTGCATTGAAACTAAAACAGTCAGGAGAAAGAACATCAACCAGCAGAGTGCATTTCCACATTGGGAGAGGAAGAACTCTCACAGGGAGCGAGAAAGTGACAGGGAAGAGTAAGAACTGCCCTCAGGGAGAAGGTTGAGGAAGAACTGAGACAATTTGTACTTCTAAGCAACAATCCAGTCAGAGAGATGTGACTGTTAAGGCTAACTACTGGATAAACAAAGGAGATAGAAATTTACTTTTAAACTTACCTAAATTAATTTAATTTGAAAACAAGCATGGTCATGGGGATGATCACTTGTCTAGTAGTTAGGCACCTTGGATTTGTAACTTTGTTACAAACTCTAGTAAATTGTTTCCCCACTGTGCTTTGTTCTCAAAATGTTTTCAAGATGTGAGGTAAGTGGGGCACCTTGGTGGCTCAGTGGTTAAGCCTCTGCCTTCAGCTCAGGCCTTGATCTCAGAGTCCTGGGATCAAGCTCCACATCGAGCCCCACATCAAGCCCGAGCTGCACATCGAGCCCCACATCGAGCCCCACATCGGGCTCTTTGCTCAACGGGGAGCCTGCTCCCCCACCCTGACTCTCTGCCTACTTGTGACCTCTGTCTGTCAAACAAATAAATAAAATCTTTAAAAAAAAAAAAAAGATGTGAAGTGTTTGAAGCTCCACAGAGAAAAGCTTTAAGTTTAAATATTCAATCCATTTTACAAATATTTTGGAGCTGTTACTAGGTAAAGAGACTGTGTTAGATGTTAAGGAAAGAAAGGAATAAATAAGCTTAAACTTTTATATTGAAGAAACTAATGATTGAGTAGTAAGACCACTCACACAGTACAAATAACTGTCATTTAAGAAATAAAGGGCCCGTGAGATAAGAATAATAGATAGCAGTCTGGGGAACCAAAGTAGCAATTACTTTTTGCCCAGGAGAAACAGGAAAGACTATTCAGAAAAAAGGAAATTTTATGTGAACCATGAAGGGTGTTTTGGATCTCAAAGAACAAAGATGTAGAAAGGGCCTTTCCAAAGGAGAAAAATACATAGGCTGAACAGTAGTAGTGATTGAATTATGGAATGACAAGTAACCTAGTTTGCTAGAAGGGAAGCATTGGGGATAAAGTTACAAAATGTAGGTTAAGATAAAACTATAAGAACTCCCATACTAGGCTAAGGAATTTGGACGATACTCATTTGGTAAGGAGAAGCCATATATTGTGTGGTATTGAGCAAAATGGCTGAAGCTTTACTTCTGTAATTGAAGAGATTGGAATGTGGATACACCAGAGGTCAGGTTACAGAAGTATTGGAATATGTTCAGATGTGAGGTATTAGAAAACTGAATAGAAATAATGGCAGTGAGAATGAAAATAGGAGAGATGAAGAGAAAGAGGGAGAGAAAAAGAAAGCCTTTAGAGATAAAATTAATAAGAAATTCTGGTTGACCAGTGTTGGTTGAGGTAGAGTGAGAATTTTATTTTTTTTCTAAACATTTTATTTATTTACTTGACAGAGATTATAAATAGACAGAGAGGCAGGTGGGGTGGGGGGTGGGGAGCAGGTTCCCTGCCAAGCAGAGAGCCCAATGCAGGGCTTGATCCCAGGACCCCGGGACCAGGACCTGAGCCAAAGGCAGAGGCTTTAACCCACTGAGCCACCCAGGCACACATAGAGTGAGAATTTTAAAGATAACTCATGAATTTATAACCTGGGGAATATGGAAAATGTAAATAACTAAATGCAGAAAGTCTGAAGATAACTATAGTAAGCCAACTTTTGGACATGTTGAGTTTTAGGTTTTAACAGTTATCTAGGTGAAAACATTTAAATGTTAATTCAGCATCTGGAACTGTGGTTCTGAGATCTAAAGAGGGATGCTGTTACTGATGTTTAAAATCAAAAATTATTTTAAAAGAGATGATATTTGAATTCATACATATGAATGAGATTATTATAATGGGGATTATTTAAAGATAATTGAAGAGGACAAAAGACAGAATCTTTGGTCATACCTACAATTCAGGGACGGGAAAAAATGAATTAACAGAAGAGACAGAGACAAATGACCACAACAGTAGAAGAATTCAGAAGGCTGAAGAATTATGTGAGCCAAGAGAATGGGATAATTTCAATAAAAAAGGGTTACTGTAACGTATTGTATTAAAGGTTGCGGAGAGGTCAAGCAGAATAAGGGATAAGAAAAGACTGAAATCTAGCAGTTAGGAGAGTATTAGTAACTTAAAAAACTAGTTTCAGTAGAGGGTGAGGAAGAAGCAGGCTGACCGTAAATGGGTTGAAAAGTAGATGGTGACAAGTAGAAGTGAGTACAGATAATAGTTTTGAGATGGTTGGTGGTGGAAAGAAGGCTAGAGTTATGCCATAAGCTTCAGTGAACAGCAAGCAGTTCATTAAAAAAAAGTCTCTGTTAGTTTTATTATTTTTGTTGATCTTCCTCTTGGTTTCTCCCAGAAGAACGTATATTAGCAGGCATAGGAAAATACTAAAGATGAATGAGAAAAGAGGATAATAGATTAAATAATGGTACTAAAATATAACAGAAGGAATGGGCAGATGGATTAATGTTGGAAAAGAAGAGGGACACCATTTCCTCACGGATAAGACAGAGGGAAAATATAATGAATAAAAATCCAGAGAAGCTTTGAGTTGAAGGTAGGGACAAGAAGTGAATTCATGCAAGGTGTTTTTTTTTTTCTCAATAAAATAAGAAATTTAGTTATTTACTGTGTGAAGAAATAGAGTTGTGGTTGAAGATTTAAGAAGAGTGGGGATGATTTAGAATAACCGTTGCAGAGATTACAGAATGGCATCAAGAAAAGATAAAGGAAAGAATACTTGAGCTGCAACCAAAGACCAGATGAAGGCAAACCTAATCAGTACAATTTCCTGACTTTCTTTACCATTCTCTGCAACCTATATAAAAGTGTGGAGAAAACAGACATTAGAAAGTTTTCAGTTTAGTGGCATCTGGGTGGCTCAGTCTAAGTGTCTGCTTTTGGCTCAGGTCATGATCTCAGAGTCAAGCCCCCCCAAATGGGGCTCCCTGACCCTGCTTCTCCCACTTCCATGCCCCCTGCTTGCTCTCTCTGTCAAATGAATAGATAAAACCTTTTAAAAAGAAAAAAAAATCAGTTTAATAATCTATGTAGCAAATATGCAGAAAGCCAAGGGGACTAAGAATTCTAACGTGCTATAAAAAATATGATTTAAATGTTTGACTGTGGCTACCAGAATAGGAAACAAAGCCAACAAAACTAGAAGTGGAGTGTTATCTGAGAAAGTAGGAAGGGTTTAAATGACGTTTAGTCATGATGATGGTTAAGTATTAGTTAAGTAAATATAACAATGTCAAATATAAGGAGGTTATAACATAGGAAGCAGAATTTCAGAGATCACAACTTATAAGTCACAAAATTCTAAATCACAACTAATAATGGGCTTTTACCGGATTGATGAATGAATGACTGACATAGCATAAATTATATATGTATTAATATAATTGCTACTTCCTTTTAAAAGTATAAGGTTATTGAAACATAAATTCAAAGTTACTGAGTTATTCCCAGTGCCATTATATATCTGAAAATAGATTATAATTCAGAAAAATGACTTTTGAGGCACCAACTTCAGAACATCAAGTCACTTCACTGTTGATAAAATGAAGGTGTTAGGACATTCATGCAGTAAGTTGCCTCAACCTTTAAATAATTGGGTAAATCCCTGGGGGCATATTAACACTACAGATTAAGGGAAGCTCTAAAACCTGGGGAAAAGTAATACTGCTGTGAGAGTTCTCTGACAAGCCAGTAAGTTTTGCTTTGCCAACCCAAAAGTCCAAAATCATGTATTTCATGTGTAAATGTCATTGTATGCATCTATGTGTTTTTAAAATTGAGATATATCTTCTTTTCTTAAATAAATGAATTTAAGTAACTTGACCAAATGCTTATAGTTATTAAGTGGACAATGCAATTTGAGATCAGGTTGGAATTTATGTTATTCTTTATCAAGTAGGCTATGTTTTCTTAAATAATTTGCCCTAGCATAAACTGGGTATAAATAGACTGATGAGCCCACAGTTATTTCTGTCCCCGTTATATCTGGTGTATACAGTAGAGGTAGAATCTATGGTCAGTATGTCATTTCCTTGCCTTACCTGGAGATATTTGGTAATCTAATGTAACCTGTAAATATGAGCTTTACTATGCTTACAGGGTCACGGAGATGGATAATGATGAATTGAACCTGGTGAAAAAGTGACTCTTCAGAGAATCACTTTGCACTTTGAAAGAATATTTAGATTTAGCCTTAGGTAGACGACAATTTTAATTGTTTATCTCAACCTGTTTGAATTTAGTCTGCATCTACATGACCCCAGAGATAAGAAGGAATTGAAAAGGTTTTCAAATATATTATAAACTCAGTAGCTCAGTTCCTCAACATGTTAGCATGACAGGAAAAGCAAATATTTCTGGGTTTTCAGCTGATCTTGCACAGAGAAGATAGAGCATGTTGGTTGATTTGACAAAAAAAAAAAAATTTGATAAAGTATCCCTAAACCTTAAATCCTATTATTGGCATATGAACAGCCATAGCTTTAACTTCACAAAACTGTGGTCATTTTCAAACACTCTTGACATGGCTGTAATTTCAAGTCAGATTTTAATGCAATTGATATGAATATATACATAATCACAAACAAAAATTGTTCTATTTCAGCTTTGTTCTTCTTGTCAAAAGGAATGATACTTGATCTGAGGCTTGTAGAACACCTCTAACTCAATTAACTGGTCAATTGAGTCACTCGGTCATTAGTCAAACTATTGGTTTAATGATTTTTTTTTCCTCACTTAACTGGTTATTTGACCAAAGTCTCTAAATCAATTAATATTTCAGGTTTGGGTGAACAAAGGTTGAGCAGGCAAATTACCCTGATGTTTATGTAAAAAGATATATATATATATATATATATATATATATACACATACACATATACTTATTGATATAATTAATTCTATATTATATATAGAATAATAAATTATGCAAATATATATTATATGACATTTACATATATCTAATATATAGATATATAGATATGTATATATTAGATTATATATTAGATTAGATTAGATATATATATAGAGAGAGATCTAATATATAGATAGATATATTCTGATATATATAACAGAAACAGCCAGACAAATGCAAAACTTGTCCTTAAAATGTATCAGTGTAGGAATTGTCTTTGTTTCAGTTTATTCTATTTGGATTCATTGCCACCTTTAACTTTTAACAACGTATTTGGCAGCCAGCAAAGATAAAATATTTTATGAGCATTTACACAGTCATAAGTTATGGACATTAAGTACATGTAATGATGCCAAATTACAGAACGTAAAAAAAAATCACAATTTGCATATTTATCTGAAGTTTCTGCACCACTAGTAAAAAATAAAGTTATTAGATAAGTTATTTGCACACATGGAAGATTTATCTTAAACTTAGGAATGAACCAGTGCATTTATTGATTCCAGTGACTGTTCCATTCATTAAATGCCTCCTAACAGTTTGTGTTTCTAGTTGCAAAGTTATCATGTGTCATTAAGGACTATGGAAAATGTCAGCATACTATGATTCAACATTAAAATGCTAAAAACAAGGACAAGTAGAAAAATGAATCAAAATCAAAAGAAAAAAAGCTCTAATAAATTTGAGATCCTAAATTTAATTAACTTCAATCAAATGACATAAATAAAATTTAAGTTTGGTGCTAGTGCTGTCATTTCAGTCTCAAAAAGACTGTAGTAATTCTTTCCAGATTTGGACAATCTAATGGTTTCTTGAATATGGGGTTGCTGAAATAATAATCTGCATGCCAGCTACATGTGGTTGTGGCTCATCTAACTCCCAAATCTTTGGTTCATTTCTGGCTTTGTTATTGTCATGTATTGTACAACTCGATTTCTTTTCTCTGAACTAAAACTGGACTTCTGAGCCTTACAGAGTAGTCTTTGAAGGTCTCCATAATGCTTTTCATATCCCCTGAAAAGCATTTTTCCTTTCAGTGTTTTAGCCCCTCTATGAATTGCACTATGAAATACAATGGCCAGTGTATTTAATTTAATAAATTAAGATTTTATTAAATCATTAAATTAATTAAATTTAAATAAAATCCAAAATTGTGTTTCTCAGTTATACTAACAACATTTTTATGGCTACAAAAATATTCTACTGGACAATGCTGCCCTAGAATCTTATTTGTACATGTCATTGCTTAGGACTCATATTTCTAGTAAGGTGGAAACTGTGTTAACATATTACTTTACCAAGATACATTTGCGTAATCATAATAGAGCTTTAGAACAAGAAATGGTCTTCATAATCCAGACTGTAAATAGTGGAAAACTAGATCTTCCCCCCCAAAAAATGGTGAGGGAATTATTTTAGGGAAAAGACTTCTTCTAACACTGTTTAAATTATATCATACACAAAGATAACCTTGCAGTTACTGATATGTGGAACTCTTTGATTGTTTATGTATTCTTTTATCCTTTCCATCATTCCTTTCATATCATTTACTGTGTGGATATGCCTCTTTCTGTGCTGGGGACACAGTGATAGTCAAAACAGATGTTTTTATCCTCAATGAGCTTATAGTTTAATAAAGGGATAACAGCAATGAAACAATTATAATATCATATGCTATGTGGTGTGAGATAGTAACAGGGAGCACAAAGGAAACACAGCCAGCATGGCCTTGGAGCAACAGAGAGATGGAGGCAGCCAAAGAAGGACTTGTTGTTATTGTTGTTGTCATTGTTGTTTGAAAGTGAAATCTAACCTAGGGCTTGAGAGATGTTCAAGAGTTGATAATAGTAGTGAGGAAAGAAACAATTCAGAGCATATACAAAGGCTTAGAGGCAAGAGAACATTGAACATATCAGTTTGTGGTTAAGTTTGTACTGGCAAAGCACTCTATGAATGGAGAGGAGAAGGCACCAGATTTTTATTTTTTCCTATTTCCTTTGATGATAAGGTTAAATGTTCTCTACTATTTGTTATGATATCTCAAAGCATTGTGTCTAGAAGACTTCAGAGGCATGTATATGTCACTTATATTTAATGCATCTATTATGCCTATAATAGGTGCTATATTATCTATTTAGAAATTGCTTCCAAGAGTTAGCCTTTCAAAATTAGGACTCTTTAAAGTTTGGAAACCCCTTAGGATAACCTGTTACCAGTCTTTCCTTCCTATGTATTGAGATGTTGTTATTTCCCCTTGTTTATTGATGTGATCAAATCTAAGAATGCTTCTCTAACACCTTTTCTTGGTTTACATGACATTTTGATATACTTTTGTTTTGTGACATGAGCCATATACATGGTTCCAACTTAAATCACTTTAGAGTTCTTCCTTGATATGAAATACAGAAAAAAAAATGAATTTCTTTTCATCATGAAGTTGTCAGAAGAAAATATATGTGGTGGCAAATTATTTTGAGGGACTTCAAACTTTCTTTACCACCCTATTTGCATTTTTTTTCTTGTCTAGCACATCCATTCAACTTCTAGCTATCTTGGTTCCTTATACTGGAGTTTGCCAGGCCTGTTCTAGACATTACCAAGTTTTCCAATTTGCTTGATAACAGTTCCCTTTCTAATTAAAATTTGCTGGTCTTGTGTCTTGTTTTTCATTGTCTTTTGCTAGGAGAACAGTTAAATAATGTAATTATGGATATAGAAGTGTAAAATAGCCTACTGTATTATAATTCTAGTATAATATATGCATTTAGAAGGGCTACCTGTGTTCTAGACTAAAGAAAGGACCCTAAAAGTGGGGTTTCATGCAAACTGTCTTTACAACAGACTAAATTTGTGGTTTTCAAACTTTGTTTCATAAAATTTAAAGGCAGTGGAGGTGCCAGTGGGCACTCTGGAATGGGTGAAAGACAGGGAAACACTAAGTAAATATGGTTTCATGTCCTTTTTCTTCCTGTTTAACCAGAGAAACTTCTCTATTTTCTGTTTTCAATCATGATTCCATGTAAGATTTCATAAAACTCACAAATCTCTGGGCTACAATTCTCTTTAGGGTACAAACTTTCTTGTATATATTCTGTTCTTCTCCCCATGCTAGAACAGTCTCTTGAATTGCAGGTACTCAAAAAAATATATTGAAAGGGTGAGTGAATGAGAAAATTATTAAAGTAAATGTTATAAGAATTTTATCCCTCTTACTGCTTATCTGAGTTACTGAATTTGCACTATAGTTCTTATGAACTTTAGGTAACATTTATCTTCTTCAAATTCATTTCTTGAGTTTTTCCTTCTAATATTTAAGTGACTTTACCCAATTTCTTTTTCTGTAGCATTTCAGATCTAAGTAAACTTGAGGATTATCATCAAGTTCAGTATCATCCATGTTATTGCTGTTTCTACTAATAGTAACAAAGTTATCATTGAATGCTTATTTTACATGTTATGCCTTTAATATTTGCCAAAAATCTATAGAATAAGTGGCATCTCCATTTTACAGATGGAAATAAAGATAAAATAATATGTCCAAATTATATATATCTAGTAAGAGGAGGAGCTGGGATTCAAATCCAGATTCATCCAATTCCAAATCACATGGTCTAAATGACTACAGTAAACTAAAGAGGCTTCCTCTACACTACACTGCTTTTTACATTCATTTTTCATTTCTCTCTTCAAATACATTGGCATAATCAATAACAATATTCAGTTTTTTTCTGTGAGAAGAAGTCTACATTTACTGACCTCTTTATCTCTGTTTTGCTGCATCATAATACCAAATATATGAGCAAGAAAGAACATCTCCAATTCTAATTGACTGTATTTCTTAACAGTAAGCTTCATTTCTGCAAATTTGACTGAATACTACTTTAACTAAACAAAGGTAGGAATAATGAAAGTTGAATCAGAAGATTCTGCCTTCTGATAATTGGTTAATTTTTTTTCAAAAACAGGTTATGCACTTTTTCAAATGAACTGCACTTGCATGGTATTAGATGATCCCAAACTTAAAATAGAAATTATTTATTCACCAGTTAACTAAATTGATACCACCAAATATGCCTATTGATAGTAAAGGCTAGTTAAGTACACTTTAAGTGAAGTATTCAGAGTATTTTCAGTAAATTAAGATCTTGAAAAGGGTAGTTTGCAAATTTAGAAACTAAATCTTCATTGTATAAGGAAGCTCTAGACAAGTGGGAAGCAGGATAACACCAATAAAAAGAATTATTTAAAGGCAAAATGTATCAAAATGATAAAAGGCAAAAGTTCAAGAAGAGAAAGTGACCAGAAAGCTAGATATTAAGTTGAACCATAAAACACTGCCATTCTATAAATCACAACTTGTTGACTATTGGCCATTTCATATGTTTCAACATAAAAATAGTTTGCTCAGAGACAGAGAATTAGAAAACAAACACAGTGGAATCTGGAAAGTCTTCAAAACTCTTCAAAATGTGAAACTGAAAACTATAGGAAGGAAGGAGAATAAAATTTTCATAATTTCTTGTCTGACCCTTAAACATTTTCTGAACATTATACTTGTTTTTGTTAAGAATAAGACCCTGGTGGTTTCTGGAAAAAAAGTCTCTTCTTCTGGTCTATGTGGTCAGAGTATTGGATATAGTGGATTGGATTGGAAAATGGATAAAGCAAACTGTTCCTGGACAAATCCAGTCACTGTGGGATCTTTCTGAAGGTCATTTGGGTTTTTGCTTAGGTATACTGTGTGTGTGGTCTCTGTAGTGTTTTAAATGGGTATCAACAAATGTTTTCTGTAAAAAGACAGATAGTAAATATTTTAGATTTTATGGGCCACATATGGTCTCTGTCACACATTCTTTCTCTTCTTTTTTTTTAAACAACCAATTAAAAATGCAGAAGTCATTCTTGGTTTGAGGGTTGTATAAAAACAGGCCACAAGCTGAATTTGGTCTGTGGATGTTTCCTGACCCTTATTTTAGATAAAGATTTGACATAGTATTGTTTTTTCTTTCAGATTCCTTTCTCTTTGTTTTCCTACTTGGCATACTGTCTCCCTTTTCCTTCCCAATTTTTCACAGTTCAGGCTAGATTCTAATCCTATCTCTGTTAATGAAAATTGTAAGAACCTAGGTAAGTCACTTCTGTGGATAGGACTTCTTTGTTGGGAGAATAAATAGATTGAACTCTACAATTGTTAAGGTACTTCCCATTTCTAACATTCTTTGATTGTATTTTTAACCAATGGATGGAATAATAAACAGAACATTTTTAGAGATATATGCTGGGAAAACCAAAGTTTCTAAAGGGGAAAATGGATTTTACTAAGGATTTAATCCCCAAAATGTATTTATTTCCTCATACATGGGATTCAGAAATACTTACTCTGCTAAAGAAAAAGAGGAGACAATATGTTACTATATTATTGAAATAGGACATTCCATATGCCTTATTTTAGCTTGTTATTTTCTTCAAGATTCAGTGGAAATCATGTCTTCTGCCCATTTTTTGACTTGATTATCTGTTTTATGGGTGTTGAGTTTTAGAAGTTATTTATAGATCTTGGATATCAGCCCTTTATCTGTAATGTAATTTGCAAATATCTTCACCCATTCTGTGGGTTGTCTCATAGTTTTATTGACTGTTTCTTTTGCTGTGCAGAAGCTTTTTATCTTGATAAAGTCCCAAAAGTTCATTTTTGCTTTTGTTTCTCTTGCCTTTGGTAATGTGTCTTGGAAAAGTTTCTGTGGCTCATGTTAAAGAGGTTACCGCCTACTTTCTCCTCTAGGATTTTGATGGATTCCTGTCTCACACTGAGGTCTTTCATCCATTTTGAGTTTATCTTTGGTTATGGTAAAAGAGAATGGTCCAGTTTCATTCTTCTGCATGTGGCTGTCCAGCTTTCTCAGTAACATTTATTGAAGAGACTGTATTTCTGTCTTCCATTGGATATTGTTTCCTGATTTGTCAAAGATTAGTTGACCAGGGGTGCCTGGGGGGCTCAGTGGGTTAAGCCTCTGCCTTCAGCTCAGGTCATGGTCTCAGGGTCCTGGGATTGAGCCCCACATTGGGCTCTCTGCTCAGCAGGGATCCTGTTTCCCTTCCTCTCTCTCTCTCTGCCTGCCTCTCTGCCTACTTGTGATCTCTGTCTGTCAAAAAAAAAAATTAGTTGACCATAGAATGGAGGGTCGATTTCTGGAGATTATCTTCTGTTCCATTGATTTATGTGTCTGTTTTTGTGCCAATACCATGCTCTCTTTGTGATCACTGATTTGTAATGTAGCATGAGGTCAGACAACGTGATGCCCCTAGCTTTGTTTTCCTTTTTCAACATCCAATTGGCAATTCAGGGTCTCTTCTGGTTCCATACAAATTTTAGGATTGTTTGTTACAGCTCTTTGAAAAATGCCAATGGTACGTTAATAGGGATGGCATTGAAAGTGTAGATTGCTCTGGGCAGCATAGACATTTTAACAAAGTTTATTCTTCCAATCCATGAACATGGAATGTTTTTCCATCTTTTTGTGTCTTCCTCAATTTCTTTCCTAATAGTTCTGTAGTTTCTTGAATATAGATCTTTTATCTCTTTGGTTAGGTTTATTCTTAGGGATCTTACGGTTTTTGGTGCTGTTGTAAATGGAATCAATTCCCTAATTTCTCTTTCTACAGTTACATTGTTAAGGTATAGAAAAACAACTGGTTTCTTTGCATTGATCTTGTATCCTGCCACATTGCTGAATTGCTGTATGAGTTCTAGTAATTCAGGGGTGGGGTCTTTTGGGTTCTCCACATAAAGTATCATGTCATCTGGGAAGAGAGAGAATTTGACGACTTCTTTGCCAATTTGAATGTCTTTTCTTTTCGTTGTCTGATTACTGAGGCTAAGACTTAACAAGAGTGGGAATCCCTTTTGTGTTCCTGATTTTAAGGGAAAAGTTCTCAGTTTTTCCCCATCAAGAATGATATTCACTGTGGACTTTTCACTGATTTTTTTTTTTCATGTTACTGAGGAAATTTCCCTCTATCCCTACACTCTAAAGAGTTTTATTCAGGAAAGGATGCTGTATTTTGTCAAATGTTTTTCTGCATCAATTGAGAGGATCATATAGTCCCTGTCTTTTCTTTAATTAATGTGCTCTCTCATGTTGATTGACTTGTGAATATTGAACAGACACTTCTTCAAAGAAGATATACAAATCGCTAACAGACAGATGAAAAAATGTTCAACATCATTAATCATCAGGGAAATTCAAATCAAAACCACAGTGAGATACCTCCTTACACCAGTTAGAATGGCAAAAATTAACAAGGCAGGAAGCAACAAATGTTGGCAAGGATGTAGAGAAAAGAGAATCCTCTTACATTATTGGTGGGAATGCAAGCTGGTACAGCCACTTTGGAAAACAGTATGGAGGTTTCTCGAGACATTAAAAATAGAGCTACTCTATGACCTAGTAACTGCAGTACTAGATATTTACCCCAAAGATACAGTCATAGTGAACAAAAGGGGTACATTCACCCAATGTTCATAGCAGCAATGTCCACAATAGTCAAACTGTAGAAGGAACCAAGATGCCTTCAGCAGATAAATGGATAAAGAAAACGTGGTTCATATATACAATGGAATATTACTTAGCTATCAAAAAGGACTAATACCCACCATTTACATCCATATGGATGGAACTGGAGGGGATTATGCTAAGTGAAATAAGTGAAGCAGAGAAAAACAATTATCATGTAGTTTCACTTGTATGTAGAACATAAGGAATAGCACAGACGACATTAAGGAAAGGAACGGAAAAGAAATGGGGGGATCAGAGAGGGAGACAGACCACAAGACACTATGGATTCTGGGAAACAAAGTGAAGGTTTCAGAGGAGAAGGGGTGGTGGAAGAGAGAGCTGAATGATGGATATTAATGAGGGCACATGTTGTAATGAGCACTGGATGTTATATGCAACTAATGAATCATTGAACACTACATCAAAAATTAATGATGGACTGTATGCCCAGAAGAGACCCCAAATTGTTAAGAAAATGTTGAAAAAGAAAAACAAAACTAGCGGCATCACATTGCCTGATTTCAAGCTTTATTACAAAGTTGTGATCAGCAAGATGGCATGGTACTGGCACAGGAACAGACACATAGACCAGTGGAACAGAGTGGAGGGCCCAGATATGGACCCTCAACTCTACGGTTGAATAATATTTGACAAAACATGAAAAATTATACAGTGGAAAAAAGACAGTCTCTTCAACAAATGGTGCTGGGAAAATTGGACAGCTATGTGTAAAAGAATGAAACTTGACCATTCTCTTAACACTGTACACAAAGATAAACTCGAAATAGATAAAAGACCTCAATGTGAGGCAGGAATCTATCAACATCCTGGAGGAGAACATAGGCAATAACCTCTTCGACATCGGCCACAGTAACTTCTTTCAAGATATGTCTCCAAAGGCAAAGGAAACAAAAGTGAAAATGAACTTTTGGGACTTCATCAAGATAAAAGCTTTTGCACAGCAAAGGAAACAGTCAACAAAACAAAGATCAACCCACGGAATAGGAGAAAATATTCACAAATGACAATACAGACAAAGGGCTGATATCCAGGATCTATAAAGAACTTCCCAATCTCAACATCCACAAAACAGATAATCATGTCACAAAATGGGCAAAAGACATGAACAGACAATTTTCCAAAGAAGACATACAAGTGGCTAACAGACACATGAAAGAATGTTCATCATCACTAGCCATCAGGGAGATTCAAATCAAAACTACATTGTGATACCACCTTACACAAGTTAGAATGGCCAAAATTGGGGTGCTGGGTGGCTCAGCGGATTAAAGCCTCTGCCTTCATCTCAGATCATGATCCCAGGGTCCTGGGATCAAGCCCCACATCGGGCTCTCTGCTCGGCAGGGAGTCTGCTTTCTCCTCTCTCTCTCTGCCTGCCTCTCTACCTACTTGTGATCTCTGTCTATCAAATAAATGAATACCTTAAAAAATGGCCAAAATTAATAAGACAGTAAAAAAAAAAAAAAAACAAGTGTTGGAGAGGATGTGGAGAAAGGGGAACCCTCTTACACTGTTGTTTGGAATGCAAGTTGGTGTAACCACTTTGGAAAACAGTGTGGAGATTCCTTAAGAAATTAAAAATGGAGCTACCCTATGACTCTGCAGTTGCACTACTGGGTATTTACCCCAAAGATACAGATGTAGTGGAAAGAAGGGCCACCTGTACCCCAATGTTCATAGCAACAATGGCCACAGTTGCCAAACTGTGGAAAGAGCCAAGATGCCCTTCAACAGACTAATGGATAAAGAAGATATGGTCCATATAAACAATGGAGTATTATGCCTCCATCAGAAAGGATGAATACCCAACTTTTGTATCAACATGGATGGGAATGGAAGAGATTATGCGGAGTGAAATATGTCAGTCAGAGAGAGTCAATTATATGGTTTCACTTACTATGGAGCATAAGGAATAATATGGGAGATACTGGGAGATAGAAGTGAGTTGAGGGAACCTGGAGGGGGAGACAAACCATGAGAGACTGTGGACTCTGAAAAACAAACTGAGGGTTTGGAGGGGGTTGGGGGGTGGAGTGAACCTGGTGGTGGGTATTATGGAGGGCACGTATTGCATAGAGCACTGGGTGTGGTGCATAAACAATGAATTTTGGAACACTGAAAAATAATAAAATATTTTTTTTTAAAAAGGAACTTACAGTTCCAAAATGGCATAGTTTTTCATAGATGGTGTATTCAAATAATATTTTATCATCCAGAATTGAAACAGATACTAAAAATGTGAAAGGCTGATGACCAGCCTCTGAACTTATTACAACTGGAAAGTTAATATTATAAATCAATCATAGAATGCTTTCCTCTATGAATTAAAGATCTGTCAACTGTTCTATTTTAAAACAATGATGTATTGCCTGGTGGTTAACTTAACATAATAAAAAAATAAAAATATTTTTTTAAAAAAGGATTCAGTGGAAGTCTTCCAACTGGACCCTTTCCATTTGCTGCTCACCATGGTATCCAAAAGAAATTTGATAGGTTCAGATGTTCTCCTTTCCTTCTAGAGAGCAAAGTAAAATATATTTCTAATTATTTTAGTTGGAAAGATACCCTATTCCCCAAATTTTACATTTGAAGCCATATTTGTTGTCCAGAATATAAAATTAAATCCTAGCTTGTCAATTTTATCTTTAGTTATTATTCTTGAACAAAAAAACTCATTCCTCTTAGGCTCCTAGATTACATTATTTTTCAATCTTAATTAGATCACTAGTTGATTTTTTTAAATATCAGACTTCAAAAGTGGTTATCACCCATATTTCAGAATAAATTATGAAGACACAAAATAAAGAAATATGTATCCCCTCATCTTTCACTGTCTCTTAGATCACTGTGCAACTTCTACATGATATCAGTTCACGTGTAGATCAGTGGGATATTAAAACTGAAAAATTTGTAACTCCAGTTTCTTTATTTTGAGGTGATACTAAAGCTAAGATGTAAAATGACTTTTTCTACTTAACCATTTATTTAGGGTTTGAGCCAGGACTAAAATCCAGGTCTTCTAATTTTCAGATTGAACTTTACCCATCGTACCATACTACATGGTTGCTCAAAGTAACTTAACAAACTATCTACAAGACTCATAAGTCCATGGTTGTGAGTAGCAGAGAGTATATATATACGCTTATGACTTGGTTTTTAATAGAAGTGTAAAAATCTACCTCAAAGATTCTAGGGTAAAATGTATGGGGGGGTAGTTGTTCTTTCAAACAGTCAGCTCTAGGTCTCCACAAAGATTAATGTTCTCTTCCTTTGGCTGCTGATATTAATCAAAAATGTTTTATGGAATTTCTAGTTAATGCATCGATGCTTAGACACTTCTGCAAATAATTAGTAGTGGAAAGGCGCAGATAGTGAACTTGCCACATCTGCATCTCTCACCCAGCCCAGCACATAAAGAGTAACCTCAATAACCTATCCTTCAGGGAGAGATATATAACCTTCATGAGCTGATTTGGCCTTTTAAGCACTCTGTTACAGAATTTGAATCAAAGGAAGATGTAAACTGGCAGATAACAGGGACCACATCTATTTAATTTGTATTGTGAAGTACTTAGCATGGAGCCATGCATATATGGGCACTTGATAAATATCACTCGAGGAGAAATAGATTCCAAATGCATTTGTTGGCAATAGACTTAGTTTTCATCCCTTTACTGGTTGGAAATCTAAATGTCACATCCTTTCCACTTTATGCTTCTTAAAGGCTTCACTCTCCTCTTTGGTACAAGAGAAGATTTTTAATAAGAGTAAATCAGTCTTAAAAGTAAGAGAGCTTTTCAAGGAGGCAGAGTCAGAATAAGTCCTAAAAGTTCTGTCTCAACTACCCATCATCCCAAACAGAAGATTTAGAAACTGTAGCTGAAATCCCTCAGGGAAATTACATTTACCTTTCACTTTTCTCAGCAGTAGCAAAGGAATTTTCTCAGTTTCAACAACATATAGACCATAACTTATTAAATCAAATTTTATTATTAAAGGAAAGATTTACCAATTTTACTGAGATCCATTTTTTTCCTTTGTCTTAGCTACCTACATCCATTAGCTTGAGTGGGGACTCAAGTACAGACAATAAGGAATTGGTTACATAAGTGAATAAAAAAAATTTCATATTTTTTTCTTAGATCTCTGTAAGTCAGTGTGGGTCACTGTGGAGAAAACAAATTTTAATGACAGCAAACCAAGTGGACTCTGAAATATAAAAGGAAAACACCAAAGTGAAATAACCAATCTCATTTCATTATCCAACCTACAGACAGAGTAAAATAGTAAGAAGTTATTTTGATTTAAAATGTTCCTTCCTTAGTAATATAAGCTGGAATACTTCTGGGACACCTGGGTGTCTCAGTGGGTTAAAGCCTCTGCCTTCAGCTCAGGCCATGATCCCAGGGTCCCAGGATCAAGGCCTGCATTGGGCTTTCTGCTCAGCGGGAAGCCTGCTTCCCCCCTTCTCTGTCTCTGCCTACCTCTCTGCCCACTTGTGATCTCTGTCAAATAAATAAATAAATCATAAAAAAAATAAGCAGGGACACTTCCAAATAGAGACTTCTTATTTCACTTATCTCTTTAAATAACTTTTGAAAAAGAATCAGTGAAACAGCTATCATCAGTTTTGAATAAATATACCTAATCCCAAGTCAATGTTGACAGAGGCCTCACTGAAGTGCCTGCTATTACATTCATGTGAGTAACATAGCTATACAAGACAAATATTTTGTCCTTGTAATATCTATCTATCTATCTACCTATCATCTATCATCATCTATCATGAATTTATTTAATGTTCTTTTGCAATGAATAGCTGGTACAGAATCCATCTATCATATAGAATGCAAACCAATAGTCCCTTGTGATAATCATATATTACATTAAGCATTATAGATGATTTGGGAAAGAAGTTTACAGGTAGAGAAAAGTAGAAGACAAGTTTGCTCATGGGAGAATTTCTTTTACTAAATGACCTCTAGAATGTGGAGGGAGTTTTCAGAGATTTTGCCCTAAGTCATTTATTCCCCAATGCATATTAGGTATGAAACACATTGTAAAAACCTATTTTATAATTGAACTAATCTCACTCATATTATGACTAGAAATGAAACTACATAAGTGATGCTATTTATCAAAGCTATTTCTCCCCTCCCCTGAGGAACAAATGGCTAAGTCCTCATTGTTATCCATGGGGGAAAACAAATCCAAAAAGGAAGCATAGGCCAATTAGCAGACTGAAGAAAACAGTGAAATGTGGCAAAAATCCAGACAGAAAGTTATAGAAGTTAATCTGCTTTGGCTGAGTACATAGCTTTAATTGGCAATTTAAGCCAATACTGTCCATTAAGAATGTGCTTAACACATCCCAGTAGTATGGCATGGTTCATAGTCATGGAATGGGCTCCTTAAGCTCCTTAAGCCACATTTCCAACTTTGTGAATTCCTGCATCTGCTCTTGCAGGATGTTTCTTCCATATCTGGGTTCAAGGCCACAATGCCTCTGCAATAAAGCTGGAGAATCTTCAGCTCCTAAAAGCCTACTCAGGAGGCAAAGCATCAGAAGCAGACATAGAAGAAGAAAAATTACATCTCCTTCCATCTCACCAGGAGATCATTTACCAGAATAATTAATAGAATGTGTTTCTGACTTCTCTGTGTTTGTCAGAGATCTAACATCCTCTTAGGCTCAAAATTGTTACCTGACTCTTCGTTATTTTGTTTGTTTGTTTTGCTTTGTTTTTGTTTTTGTTGTTTTTGTTTATCTTCCACACTGAGGTCATTTACAAATTTCTGTTGATTTTCCCTTCATTATTTTTCCCTGACACTAGTCTCTCTTTTCCCATTAAAACTCTAATCCAGGGTCTTGTTATCTTATGTCCAGATTACTAACTAATCTTTTAGCTAGTTTTTCCGATCAGTCTTTCCCAAACTTAACAACTTGCTCCATTACTGTGTTCCTTACTATTCACCCTACTGTTTATCATGTTACTCCCCTACTAATAAATAAATAAATAAATAAATCATGATTCCAACTGGCCAACATAAACCTTTCTGTTTGACTTTTAAGGCACTTGATAACATTTCTCTGTACAAATGTATTAGTGTGTATATGTGAATATGTTTTCTCATTTTCATATCTCTGTGTATATTTAACCAACCACTTAGAACTTCTCTGTACCTTAGTTCCTCTATAACATGAGGTTGATAATTTTTTTTTCTAAAAATTAAATTACTTGGCATGCCTGGGCGACTCAGTCAGTTAAGTGTCCGACTTTTGGTTTTGGCTCAGGTCATGATCTCATGGGTCCTGGGATTGAGCCCTGTGTCAGACTCTGCACTCTGTGTCTCACTCTGCTAGAATATTCTCTCCTTTTTCCCCTCCCCCCACCCCACTTGGCCTCTCAGACACTCTCTCTAACATAAATAAATATATTTAAAAAAAAAGTTTAAAAAACTAAAAAAAAAAAAAGAAAGAAAAGAAAAACTTAAACACATTGCCTAAAATAGTGCCTGGAATATACTAAGTGCTATATTAATGTTTCTTAAATAAATAAATGAAATGAATGACCATTTCCCTTTTCCATCTGCTTATTGGAATCCTGTTAACTCAGGGCTCCTGGATGGCTCAGTTGGTTAAGCATTCAAATTTAGCTCAGGTCATGATCCCAGAGTCTAGGAATGGAGCCCTACATGCACCTCCCTGCTCAGCGGGGAAAACTTTTTCTCCTTCTGCCACTCCCCCTGCTCATGCTTGCATTCTTTCCCTGAAATAGAGAAAATCTTTTAAAAATTCTATTAACTCCGGACCCACATCCTCTATAACTAACTATACATTTGCTACTTCATTAGTCACCAAGCTGAGTTCCCTTGAACCCTTACCTTTATTATCAAATATAGTATTCAATTATATTCAAATATAGTGTTCAAATATAGTGTTCAATTATATATAAAATTATATATTATATATAATATATACATATACATACATTTATGTACATAATATATACATATATGTATATAATATATATAAATTATATATATTATATATATAGTTTTGTATATATAAATGTTGCTTCAATGATAAATATTTGATCATTCTGAGCCAATTATAAGTTATTTGAGGTCAGAGATTTTTTATTCTCCAACTTTCTTTAGTGCAATATTTAGTAAAGAGTGGACACTAAAATATCTAATGATTATTAGAGTAAGAGACAAATGTATAAAATTACTGATCATTTAATACCAGACAGGGTACATCCTGAACCAGTTTCCCCTCCTTTTTCCCTACGAAATCTTTGTGAATCTTATCTGAAAGTCAACAAAATTTACACGCTTCTCAATTTCATCCTTTTCCTCTGGGAAAATTTTATTATTTATTATTTATTATTTATTATTTATTTATTTATTATTTTTGAAGTTTCTATTTAAATTCGAGCTAGTTAATATGTAGTGCAATATTTGTTTCAGGAGTAGAACTTAGTGATTTATCACTTACATATTATACCTAATGCTCATCACAAACACCTTCCTTAATACCCATCATCCATTTAGCACATTCCCTGCCCACCTCCCCTCTAGCAGCCCTCAGTTTGTTCTGTATGATTAAGAGTCTTTTATAGTTTGCCTCTCTCTATCTCTCCTTTTTCTTTCTCCTATGTTCATTTTGTTTCTTAAATTCTGCTGCTGGAAAATTTTAAAAGATACAGAACAGAAAGCACTAGACTAAATCAACATTTAAGATATTGGCAAGACTTGCCATTATTGTTCTCTTTTTCATTATTAAAGATGAAGTGGACATCATTGGCTATCCTTTGAAAGTAGTTCTGCCTCCATTTTGCCTGTCAACTGATATCAACTTTGCTTCAGAAGACTTGTCTTAGAAACTCTATAATCTTACAGTCCACTAAGTGCCTTGATCTTTTCCATTTTGCTCATGTAGATCATATATTACATTGATATTAAATGATGGCACATGAAACCATAGCTAAAAGGATCTTTAGTTTGGTGGCTTAGGAAATACACTGAGGATGAGTTCTACCAATGTTTCAAATATAGTACTATGTAAGTCATATTATTTCATCTTTATACCAATTCACCCCATTTACATACCATACCAAGTAGATATCATTTGGGAGTTCACTGCTCAGAGAGATTAAGAAACTCTCGAAGTTGCACAGCAAGTAGAGCCAGGTTTTTATACTGGAAAAATTATTTTTAATAACAGATCATTGTTTTTGAGAACTCATTATGTGGCAGGCACTGTGTTAATTAATTTACATGTGCTTTCTGTTTAACATTAACTATGGTCTCCCTGACCCCTGCAACATATCACCTTCCATGTATGTATAGCTAACAGTTACAGCTGGATGTTTTGAAGAGGGTGCTTTGAGAAAATGAATTTCAGTAAGTTTTTTTTTTAATTTCACTACGTTTTAACATTTGTACAGATTTGTGCATTAGTATAAATGACTGAAATTATACAAAGTCAACTAATGACTTATTTTAATGTTAAAACTATGCAATTTACAAACAGAGTTGATTTATCTAACACAGATTGGTGTGGAAATCTCTGAGATATGAATCAGTACTCAAATGCAGAATATGGTCGGGGCGCCTGGGTGGCTCAGTGGGTTAAAGCCTCTGCCTTCAGCTCAGGTCATGATCCCAGGGTCCTGGGATCAAGCCCTGTGTCAGGCTCTCTGCTCAGCGGGGAGCCTACTTCTCCCCACCTCTCTCTCTGCCTGCCTCTCTGCCTACTTGTGATATCTGTCAAGTAAATAAATAAAATATTAAAAAAAAACAAAAAACA
Source organism: Lontra canadensis (assembly GCF_010015895.1). NCBI lineage: Eukaryota > Metazoa > Chordata > Mammalia > Carnivora > Mustelidae > Lontra > Lontra canadensis. The sequence goes on along the minus strand of NW_022631071.1, from coordinate 2,987,628 downwards.
AATTCAGAATATGGTCAACAGATCATGCAACACAGAGAGTGAAGGAGGAATACTTAGACAAAAGCAGAACAGAATCATTTACCTTGGTCATACCAAAATACTCAATTCCCTACTGAGGAAGAAGTAACATTTATATTAGATTTACACTTTAGCTATATCTTATTTTAATGGTACTTAAGTTAATAATAAAATAAATTAATTACCAATAAGTCATGTACAGTTTATTCAGTAGTATGACTTCTGCTATTATAAAAAGTTATCTTTGCTGGTATTTATATAAAATTTTCAGTTTAGAAAGAGTGTTTCAGATTTGATGAAAAAAGAGTATCTGAACCTGACTAACTATCCAGGATTCTAATACCCTGAGGAGTCTATCTAGGTAAGCAGTATAACTTAAAAATAATACCTTAAGACAGGTTATTTCTCTTGGATGAGCCACAAGTGATATTGACCTAGGATCATTGCTTATCTTGTATATTTATAATAACACAGAAATTAATTTTATTCTGTTTTATATCTCTGATTTAATAAAGGCAACAAATGTTTATTTCCCTATAGAAAGTGTGTTTCACACTGTGGGAGTTAGCAGAAAGGTAAACATATTGAAAAGCTTCAGTTGTGTGCCCTTTGCTCTTTTTCATACATATTCTTGCTCTAAATGAACCCATTTATTTCCATGATTTCATATTCAACAAAAGTCTTTGGATAGGTAATTTTTTTTTACATAAAACAAATGTATCAGAAAGAATATTTCTCCACTTCAGTAACCACACTCACTTCTGTTTAATTTTAGTCTCAATTACACTCTAGCCATTGCTGGATAACTGCCAAAATGCACACTGGTGAGGTGCAATTTTTTTCCCAGCTTGCTCTACTTAAGTGCCTTAAGAAAAATAAAGTGTAATTAACATACAATATTATATTAGTCTCAGATGCACAACATAGCAATTTGGCCTTTGCATACATTGCAAAATGATCACCTCAATAAGCCCAGTTACCATGTGTTACCATACAAAGTTAAGACAATATTATCCACTATATTCTCCATATTGCACATTACATCACCATAACTTATTTATTTTATAACTGGAAGGTGGTATTTCTTGACCCCTTTCACCCATTTTGCCTCTAACAACCTTCTTCTCTGGCTTTCCTTCTTCACCAGTCTGTTCTCTATCAGTGAGACTGGGTTTTGTTTTGTTTTAGAATCCTCATATAAGGAAATCGCATGGCATTTATCTTTCTCTGACTTATTTCACTTAGCATAACACCCTCAAGGTCCATCCATGTTGCAATAATAAGATTTCACTTGTTTTCATGGCTGAGTAGTGTTTCATTGTATATACAGTTGATCTGTGACCAACATAGATTTGGACCTTACAGATCCACTTACATGTGGATTTTTTTTTACAATATAGTACTATAAATGTATTTTCTCTTCTTTATGGTTTTCTTAATAACATTTTCTTTTCCCTAGCTTACTTCACTGTAAGAATACAGTATATGATAAATATATAATCTATGTGTTAATTGACTTTATGTTATCAGTAAATCTGCTCAGTAACAGGCTATTAGTAGTTAAGTTTTTAGAAAGTCAAAGTTCTACATGGTTTTTCACTGTATAGGAGGTTGGCACCCTGACCCCCATGTTGTTCAAGGGTCAACTTCATACCACTACTTTTGTATATAACTTATGCACTGATGGACACATAAGTCGTTTCTATATCTTAACTATTGCAAATAGTGCTGTAACGAGCATAGGGTGCATACTTCTTTTTGAATTTATGATTTTGCTTTCTTTAGCTAAGTACCCAGAGGTATAATTGCTGGATCATAGGATAGTTCTGTTTTTAATCTTATGAGGAATATCCATACTGTTTTCCATAGTGGCTGTACCAATTTACATTCTCACCAACAATGTCCAAGAATTCCCTTTCCTTCACATACTTGTCAGTACTCGTTCCTTCTTGTGCTTTTTGTTTTGTTTTGTTATGGGTTGCTTTTAATAATAGCTATTCTGACCAGTGTGAGGTAGTATCTTATTGTGGTTTTTATTTGCATTTCCTTGATGATTAGTGATAGTGAGCATCTTTTCATGTGCCTGGTGGCCATCTGTGTGTCTTCTTTGGAAAAAAAGTCTATTCAGGTCCTCTGCCCATTTTTTTTTTCTTCTCTGTCCATTTTCTAATCAGATTCAGGAGTATGTGTATGTGTGTGTGTGTGAGTGTGTGTGTGTTTGGGGGTGGGAGTTGAGTTGTATGAGTTTTTCACATATTTTGGATGTTAACCCTTTATCAAATATATGATTTGCAAATATCTTCTCCCATTCTGTGGGTTGCCATTTTATTTTGTTCATGGTTTCCTTTACTATGCAGAAATTTTTTAGTTTAATGTAGCCCCACTTGTTTGTTTTTCCTTTTATGCCATTGTCACTGAAGTCTGATCCCCCCCCCAAAAAAAATCACAAAAATTGTTGTCAAGGAGTTTACTGTTCATGTTTTCTTCTAGCAGTTTCATGACTTCAGGTCTTACATTCAAGTTTTTAATCCATTTTGAGTTAATTTTTTGTGTATGATGTGAAATAGTGGTCCAGTTTCATTCTTTTGCATGAAGCTATTCAGTTTTACCAATACCATCAATAGAAGGGGCGCCTGGGTGACTCAGTGGGTTAAAGCCTCTGCCTTCAGCTCAGGTCATGATTCCAGGGTCCTGGGATCGAGCCCCGCATCGGGCTCTCTGCTCAGCAGGGAGCCTGCTTCCCTTCCTCTCTCTCTGCCTGCCTCTCTGCCTACTTGTGATCTCTGTCTGTCAAATAAATAAATAAAATCTTAAAAAAAAGAAGATAATATCCTTTCTCCATTGTATATTAGTGCCTTCTTTGTCATAAATTAATTGATATCGATAATATCAATTATTGATATCATAATACATCAACTGTCAATATCAAAATAATGTCATAAATTAAAGGATATTGATAATATCCTTTCTCCATTGTATATTATTAACTTCTCTGTCATAAATTAATTGACCATATATATATGGTTTTATTTCTGGGCTCTCTTTTCTGTCCCATTGATCTTGCCAATACCATACTGTTTTGATTACTGTAGCTCTGTAGTATAGTTTGAACATTGGTTGATTGATTGATTGATGATTGATTTTCAAGAGAAAGAGAGAGTCGGGGGTGGGAGAGGCAAAGAGAGAGGGAGAGAGAATCTCAAGCTGGCTTTCCGCTGAGTATGGAGCCCAATGCAGGGCTCAATCTCACGACCCTGAGATCCTGACCTGAGCTAAAATCAAAAGTTGGATGCTCGACTGACTGAGCCACCCAGGCACCCCATGTACTATAGTTTGAAATTTATAGATACGACAACTCTATTTAGTGCTTCTTTTTCAAGAATACTTTGGTTATTTGGAGTCTTTTGTGATTCCATACATATTTTAGAATTATTTGTTCTAGTTCTGCAAAAACAATGCCATTGGAATTTTGATAGGGATTCCACTGAATCTGCAAATTGCTTTGGGTACTATGATCATTTTAACAATATTAATTCTTTAATCTATGAACACAGAATGTCTTTCAACTTATTTGAGGGTTCTTCAATTGCTTTAATCAATTTCTTATAGTTTTGAGTGTGTAAGTCTTTCACCTCCTTGCTTAAATTTATTCCTGAGTATTTTATTCAGTTGTAAATGAGATTGATTTCTTTATTTATTTTTCTGATGCTTTGTTGTTAGTGCATAGAAATGCAACAGATTTTCATATATTAATTTGGTATCCTGAAAATTTCCTAAATTCATTGATTAGTTTTAACAATGTTTTGGTGGAGTCTTTAGGGTTTTTTTTTTAAATAGTTTCATATTATCTGCAAGAAGTGACAGTTCTACCTCTTCCTTTCCAATTCAGATGACTTTTATTTCTTTTCCTTGCTCAATTGTTATGGCCAGGACTTTCCAAACTACATTGAATAAAGGTGGGAACAGTGAGCATTCCTGCCTTATTCCTGATCCTAAAGGAACATTTCTCAGATTTTCACCATTGAGTATGATGGTAGCTATGGGTTTGTTATATAAGACCTTTACTGTGTTGAGGTATGTTTCCTCCATACCTATTTTGTTAAGAGTTTTTATCATGAAAGTGTGTTGAATTTTGTCAAATGCTTTTCTGAATTTATTGAAGTGATCATATAACTTATCTTTCTTTTGTTAATGTGGTGTATCATATTGGTTTGCAGATGTTGAACCATTCTTGCATCTCTGGGATAAATCCGACTGATCATGTATATAATCCTTTGAATATATAGTTGAATTCAGTTTGCTGCTATTTTTGAGAACTTTTGCATTCATGTTCATCAGGGATATTGACACATAATTTCCTTTTTTTGTGGCGTCCTTGTCTGGTTTTGGTATCAGAGTAATGTTAGCTTTGTAAAATGAGTTTGGAAGTCTTAGTTTTAATTTAAAAAAAAGTTTGAGAGATATAGGTATCAAATTTTCTTTGAATATTTGGTAGAATTTACCAGGGAAGATATCTGGTCCTGTATATTTATTTTTTGGGGAGGTTTTTGATTACTGATTATATTTCATTACTAGTAACTGTTCTATTCCAATTTTTCTATTTCTTCCTGATTCAGAATTAGAAAATTGTTTCTTGAAATTTTTCCATTTCTTTTAGTCCATCTAATTTGTTGGCATATAATTTTATAATAGTTTCTTGTAATCCTTTACATTTCTGTTTTATCAGTTGTAACTTCTCTTTATTTCTGATGTTATTTATTTGAAACTTCTCTGTTTTGTTCTTGGTGAATCTAACTAAAAATTTTATCAATTTTGCTTATCTTTTCAAAGAAATATCTCTTAGTTTCATTGATTATTTTGATTTTCATTTTAGTGTGTATTTCATTTATTTCCTCTTTGATATTTATTATTTTCTTCCTTCTACTAACTTTAGATTTTATTTGTTCTTTGTTCTCTAGTTCCTTAGAGTATAAACTTAGCATATTTGATATTTTTCTAGTTTCTTCAGGTAGGCATATGCTGCTATGAACTTCCCTTTTAGAACAGCTTCTGCTCCATTCCATTGATTTTAGTAGGTCATAATTCTGTTTCCATTTGTCTCTAGATTTTTTTAAATATTGTATCTATTTATTTGAGAAAAAGAGAGAGAGAACACAAGTGGGGGGAATTCAGAGGAAGAAGGAGAAGCAGACTCCCCACTGAGCAAGGAGCCCAACACAAGGCTCAATCCTGGGACTCTGGAATCATGACCTGAGCTAAAGGCAGACCCTTAACAGACTGAGTCACCCAGGCACTCCTTAGATTTTTTTTTCATTTCTCCTTTGATTTCTTCAAGGACTCAGTGGCTGTTCAGTAACATGCTGTTTAACCACCATGTATTTGGTGTTTTTCCACTTTTCTTCTTACAATTGATTCCTATTTCATCCATTGTTGTTGGAAAAATTGTTTGATATGATTTCAGTCTTCTTGAATTTATCAAGACTGGCTTTGTGGCCTCACATGCAATCTATCTTGGAGACTATTCCATGTGCACTTGGGAAGAATATGCGTTCTGCTGCTTTGGGAAAAACTGTTCTGTATATATCTATTAAGTCCATCTGGTTTAATGCCATTTAATGCTTAAGTTTCCTTACTGAGTTTCTGTCTCAATGTGTTCAAATATAAGTTGCTATCAACCTAGGCATACAAAAGTTTATTTTAGGTCGATAGCAACTTACATTTGAACACATTTTAAAATTTTGAGTTTTTACTCCTGTCACCCACATTTTATTTTTGATGTCACATTTTACCCCTTATTATTTTATGTATCCCTTAATTAATTATTATAGTTTTAGTTAATTTTACTGCTTTTGTGTTTTAACCTTTTTACTAGTTTTATAAGTGATTTATACACTATCCTTACTATATATTTACCTTTTCCAGTGAGATTTTTACTTTTGAATGATTTCTTATTTTTAATTAGTATCATTTCTTTACAAGGTAAAAAGTTCCTTTGATGTTTCTTGTGAAGTTAATTTAGGTGTGATTTTTTTTTTTTTTTTGCTTTGCTTATATGGAAAGTTCATTTTTCAAAATTTTCTTTTTTTATATTATTTTATTTATTTTTTTCAGTGTTCCAAGATTCATTATTTATGCACCACACCCAGTGCTCCATGCAATACGTGCCCTCCATAATATCCACCACCAGGCTCACCCCACCCCACCTCCAAAACCATCCCTTTTTTGTTTTGTTTTGGTTTTTTTGGTTGTTGTTTTGTGGGTTTTTTGTTTTTGTTTTTGTTTTTGTTTTAGCCAACACATTGCATGATTCTATTGTTATGAGGTTTCCATAGAGACACAAAGTAGACTAGTGGTGGCCCTGGTGGTGGTGTTAAGGCAGAGGGTGGGATGAGGAGTGATTGCTTAATGGGTGTGGGGTTTCCTCTTAGGGTAACGAAAATGTTCTGGAACTGGAAGGAGGTGATAGTTGCATATATCGTGAATGTACTAAGTGCCACGGAATTTCCCAATCTGAAATAGTTAATATTATGACATATGAATTTCACCTCCGTGGAAAAGGAGATGTCGATCACCTTAGGTGGTTCCTTAATAAAGCTTGGTTTGTTGAGGGAAAAGAGCCAACAGTTATGCAAAACATCCTCCACCAAACAGGTCACCTCCAAGGGACAAAAATACAAGGCCACCAAAGTCCCAAATATCCTGGTTTTCTTTCCTAACTGAAATTAAATTAATAAAACATTCTAGAGAAGACCCAGTCAGGGTCAGTAACTGGCACTTCTCTCTTCGAGAAGGTTCTGTTTTCTCCTCCCAGGAAGGTGCCAAATGGTTGATTTAAAGTTTCAGGAGTGCAAGTTCACTGGGGATGAGACTACAGAGTTGGTCACTAAGGACCTTCCAAGATCAGGAGTACAAGACAAAGATGCTCAAAAATTTTAGGTGGACCTCCCCCTCACTGAGCCATGGCATTCTAAAATGAAATGCCAGAAGCTTTCTCTCAGCACCTCAGACTCCAGGGAAGAGTGGAATTAGTCCTGTGAGCCATCTGGGGGATCAGGGTAACTCAAGGATCAAAGTGTCTGTAGACATCTCCCCAAGTCTGATGAGGTGGAAGCTCTGGAAATGGCTGGTGTTCACAGTCTCTCATTGTTTGTTGGTACCCCTCCAATTTCCCCCAACCTGAATATCAAAGGACTGACTCATATTTTTAACTAAATTTACTTCTTTATTATCAGGAAAAAAAAATTTAATTGCGTTTCACTTTATTTTTTTAAATTTATTTTCAGCATAACAGTATTCATTGTTTTTGTACCACACCCAGTGCTCCATGCAATCCGTGCCCTCTCTAATACCCACCACCTGGTTCCCCCAACCTCCCACCCCCCAGCCACTTCAAACCCCTCAGATTGTTTTTCAGAGTCCATAGTCTCTCATGGTTCACCTGCCCTTCCAATTTTCCCCAACTCCCTTCTCCTCTCCATCTCCCCTTGTCCTCCATGCTATTTGTTATGCTCCACAAATAAGTGAAACCATATGATAATTGACTCTCTCTGCTTGACTTATTTCACTCAGCATAATTTCTTCCAGTCCCATCCATGTTGATACAGAAGTTGGGTATTCATCCTTTCTGATGGAGGCATAATACTCCATTGTATATATCAACCATATCTACTTTATCCATTTGTCTGTTGAAGGGCATCTTGGCTCTTTAAACAGTTTGGTGACTGTGGCCATTACTGCTATTAACATTGGGGTACAGATGGCCCTACTTTCCACTACATCTGTATTTTTGTGGTAAATACCCAGTAGTGCAACTGCAGAGTCATAAGGTAGCTCTATTTTTAACTTCTAAAGGAATCTCCACACTGTTTTCCAAAGTGACTGCACCAACATGCCTTCCCACCAACAGTGGAAAAGGGTTCCCCTTTCTCCACATCCTCTCCAACACTTGCTGTTTATTGTCTTATTAATTTTGGCCATTCTAACTGGTGTAATGTGGTACCTTAATGTGGTTTTGATTTTAATCTCCCTGATGGCTAGTGATGATGAACATTTTTTCATGTGTCCGTTAGCCATTTGCATGTCTTCTTTGGAGAAGTGTCTGTTCATGTCTTCTGCCCATTTTTTGACATGATTATCTGTTTTGTGTGTGTTTAGTTTGAGGAGTTCTTAATAGATCTTGGATATCAGCCTTTTGTCTGTACTGTCATTTCCAAATAGCTTCCTCCATTCTGTGGGTTGCCTTTTTGCTTTGTTGACTGTTCCCTTGGCTGTGCAGAAGCTTTTGATCTTGATGAAGTCCTAAAAGTTCATTTTCACTTTTGTTTTCTTTGCCTTTGGAGACATGTCCTGAAAGAAGTTGCTGTGGCCAATGTTGAAAAGGTTACTGCCTATGTTCTCCTCTAGGATTTTGATGGATTCCTGCCTCACCTTGAGGTCTTTCATTCATTTCAAATTTATCTTTGTGTATGGTGTAAGAGGATGGTCAAGTTTCATTCCTCTATATATAACTGTCCAATATCCCAAGCACCATTTTTTAAAAGATTTTATTTATTTATTTGACAGACAGAGATCACAAGTAGGCAGGGAGTCAGGCAGAGAGAGAGGAGGGAGCAGGCTCCCCACCAAGCAGAGAGCCCGACACGGGGCTCAATCCCAGGACCCTGGGATCACGACCTAAGCCAAAAGCAGAAGCTTTAACCCACTGAGCCACTCAGGTGCCTCCCAGCACCATTTATTGAAGAGACTTTGTCCACTGTATATTTTCTCCTGCTTTGTTGAAGATTATTTAACCATAAAGTTGAGGGTCCATATCTGGGCTCTCTACTCTGTTCCACTGGTCTATGTGTCTGGTTTTGTGCCAGTATCATGCTGTCTTGGTGATCACAGCTTTGTAGTCAAGCTTGAAATCAGGCAACGTGATACCCCCAGTTTTTTTTTTTCAACATTTCCTTAGCAATTCAGGGTCTCTTCTGGTTCCATACAAATTTTAGGATTGTTTGTTCCAGCTATTTGAAAAATGCCAGTGGAATTTTGATTGGGATGACATTGGAAGTATAGATTGCTCTAGGCAGTATACACATTTTAACAATGTTTATTCTTCTGATCCATGAGCATGGAATGCTTTTCCATCTTTTTGTGTCTTCTTCAATTTCTTTCATAAGTGTTCTGTAGTTCCTCAAGTACAGATCCTTTACCTCTTTGGTTAGGCTTATTCCCAGGTATCTCATGGTTCTTGGTGCTTTACTAAATGGAATCAATTCTCTAATTTTCCTTTCTACAGTTTCATTGTTAGTGAACAAGAAAGCAACTGATTACATTGATTTTGTATACTGGCAAATTCTTAATTTCTCTTTCTATTCTGGATGATAATCTTGCTGTGTGACATATTCTTGGTTGGAACCTTTTATCTTTCAACATTTTGAATATGTCATACTGCTCCCTTGTAGCCTGCAAAATTTCTGCTAAAAAATCTATTCATAGACTTACAGGGTTTCCTTTGTATGTAAGAATTACCTTTTTTCTTGCTCCTTTTAAGATTTTCTCTTTATTTAATTATTGATATTTAATGTGTCTTGGTGTGAAATTTTTTGGTTTCATTTTATTTGAAACTCCCTGGGTTTCCTGGACCTGGATGTCTAATTTCTTTCCCAAATTATGGAATTTTTCAGCCATTACGTTTTCAAATAAGTTTTCTGGCACTTTCTCTTTCTCTCTTGGACTTCAAAATCCAAATTTTATTCCACTTGATGTTATCCTATGGGTCACATAAGTTATCTTTCTTCCCCTTGCTTTGTCTATGTGAATTTTAATGGTTTGTCTTCCAGCTCACTGATTCATTCTTCTGTTTCTTGCAGCCTGTTGTTAAACACTTCCAGTGTATTTTTTCAGGTCTGTTAATGTATTATTCAGCTTTGTGACTTCTGTTTGGTACTTTTTTTTTTTTTTTACATTTTCTATCCCTTTACTAAATTCTTAATGTCTTCATCCATTCCTCCATTGAATTCAGTGACAAGCTTTATGACAATTACTTTGAAATCTTTAACTGATAGATCATTCACCCTTGTCTCATTAAGGTCTTTTTCTGAGTTTTTTCCTTGTTATTTCATTTTGAACATATTTTTCTGATTTTAATTTTGGTTGACTTTCAGTGTTTGCTTCTATGCACTAGGCAAAGCTACTTCCCTTATTCCTAAAGGAGTGGCCTGGTGTGACTGATGATTCATCTCACTCACCCTTGTTTCTAGTTCTTGATAGTCTCTCAAACCTCTGTGATTATCTAAACAATATGATTTATTCTTGATATGTGTCCACTGTTGGGTGTATGCCAAGATCTGTCAGTGTTCTAAGTGGAGGAATCTCATTTAACGCCTCCTTTCAGCCTGCTTGGAACCCAAACCCCAAGCAGCAACTTTTAAAATATTCAATATAGGCAGTCCTATGGAACTGTAAACATAAACTTTCCTGCCTCCAGATTGAAAGATCTACAGATGACCTCTGGGTGACTGTTGAAAAAAAAATCAAGGCTCCAAATGAGTGTATAAACTTCTTTCTCAGAAGTCTTATCCAGGTGAAGTAAGGCCAAGGGAGTAGACAAGAATGGAGACACCATACTTGGTATCTCCATGCTTATATTTCCTGGGAGTGCCTCCTTAGCCTCTAGATAAGTGGGAAACCTGAAAACTATCCCTTAGGTTGAAGCTCCAGTTTAAGTAAATAGGCCTTCTTTTTTTAACAGGAAGACTGGGCATTTGTTTCCTTCTACTGTGATGTGAGGATTACTGCAATTTCTCATGTTCAGCATGCACAGCAAGACAACAGGACAGAGCCACACTGCTCATCCTTGTTCATTTTGATGAAACAGTGAAAGGGTGCCATGCCTGTGTTAGCAGGCAGAGAGGAAAAAATGAAATCCAACAGCATCTCCACCTTTGGAGAAGGCCCCAACTATTCCCTGCCCTCCCTGATGTCCCCAGACCACCAAATAAATCTAATTTACATATGATGCTTGTACTTTTCAAATTGGTGATTTTGCACTGGATCCTGACATGAGACTGTATCCTAGCCCCTTAAAAGGAGAATCTGTTTCCTATAGCCTATAGAATTTTGGGTCTCCTGGATGTCAGCCCCATTGGTTTTCTAATCCATATGTTTTTGGGAGCTTGTCTTTCCAGTGTAGATCCCAAGGATTCGGTTACCTGATGTGGGGGCACCAATCTTTCAGTCATCTGAGAGAAGTGTTGAACTGGTGATATCTTACCCTACTGTCTGTCACTGCACTGGGCTGGGGGTTTTGCAAAACTGTGCCTGTACCTCTCCCATCCATGTTGATACAGTCCTTTTATCCTTTGCTGTGGAGAAGCAGTTCATCTGGTTTTACAATTTTTTTTAAAGCAAATGTTACATACATAGCTGTAAATTTGGTGTGTTCATAGAAGGAGGTATGTTTAGGATCTTATCATGCCACCATCTTGGACACCACCTCTAAGATGCAATAGTTTGTGGAATAATTGAAAACATTTTTTCCATATAATTAGAGGAATAAAATGAACAAATGATCAGCAATAGCTTAACAACTTTCAGAAATTCATATGAAAGAGGAAAAATACTAATTTATAAGACATTGAGCAAACTGCATGTATAACAGACTTGATCTCATGCTGAGACACAGCAGGAGATTTGCAGAGGAAGTTTTAGTCCTAATTTAGACTCTACCATATTTATGCTTTATGTCTTCACATCACACTACTTATGGGAATCACTTTCCCTTTAGCAATCATGACTGGCCAGTAGTCTCTCTGTCTATGCCAGAACCATAAATAGTTGCAATATAAAAAGTGGGCTTAGAAGGAAGTGGCTATTTCCCCAGGAAGTTAAAATGAAACATTTAACAATATTATTGATTAGACATTGGTAACAAATTGCAATTAGTTAAGCTAAGTTTCAGGTATGTCTAAAACATACATTCATACGTGTTAGAAAACTGAATTATCTAATTTTGTACAGGAAAACAACAATCTCACATATGTGATTTGTTCAGCTAATCTCAGGAGATACATCAAACAAAGATTAATTCCTAGTCTTCAAGTCTCATTTAAATAGGATAATACAGTAATCTTTTCATACTCTTGAAGATTTAAGATAAAACTAGAAAATACATAGTATTTTTCCACATTTGATCTATTTAGATGCCCAGGGAATTGATAATATGGTACATTGTTCTCTGCATTTTTCTATACCAAGAGATATCAGAACCATTAAAAAAAATTGGCTTTCTTTGGAATCAGTTATTATGTTTATTTATATGCTGCCATTTTGCAGAATATACTTTAGTATACACAAATATGAGTAGCGCAACAAGACTTTCCTCAAATAAATGAGGAAATCATTGTGAAGGGTTTAAAAAGTTTAGTAAAGTAAAATTAGTACAGAGGTGAGATTAGTTCCAAAATTGTATGATATGAAGTACAGAAAGAAACATAACCTGTTACATGAAGTGTAGCTCATAAAAACAAAGCAAAATAAAAAAAGAAGCCCCCCCCCAAAAAAAAAAAAACTAAGATAGACAAGGTTACTGTGAAAGGAGATCCCTCTTATATTGTTGGTAGGAATGCAAACTGGCACAGCCACTCTGGAAAACAGTATGGAATTTCCTCAAAAAGTTAAAAATAGAACTACCATATGATTCAGCAATTGAACTACTAGGTATTTACCCAAAGAATACAAAAATACTAATTCAAAGGAATACTTTGATAATATAATTGAATAAACACAAATTAAGTATGTTTATAGCAACATTACCTACAATAAATACCCAATGTTTATAGCAGCATTATCTTCAATAGCCAAAATATGGAAAAAGTCCAAATGCCTGCTGACTGGTGAATGGATAAATATGTGGTATATATATGTATATAGATATATACAATGGAATATTTTAACCATAAAAAGAATGAAATATTGCCATTTGCAATGATGTGGATGGAGCTAGAGAGTATTATGCTAAGGGAAATAAGTCAGAGAAAGAGAAATACCATATGATTTCACTCTTATGTGGAAACATACGATCATAGGAGGAAAAAATAGAGGAGGAAGGCAAACCAGGAAGCAGATTTTTCCTTTTTTTTAATTTAAATTAAATTAGCCAAGGTATTATACATTAGTTTTTGATATAATGTTCAATGATTCATTAGTTGAATATATCACCCAGTGCTCATCATGTAACTGAAACAGAATCTTAACATAAAGAACAAACTGATGGATACTAAAAGGAAGGTGGGGGGTGAAGTGGTGGGTTAAATAGGTGATGGGGATTAAGGAGGGCACTTCTTTTGATGAACACCAGGTGTTGTATGTAAGTGTTGGATCACTAATTTGTACAGCAGAACCTAATATTACACTGTATGTTAACTAACTGGAATTTAAATAAACACTAAAAGAGAAAAAAACTAACAGAATTAAAATCATTTTCAAAAATATAACCAGATTGAAAATTTTATGGTGATTCCTCATATATATTATAGTGTATAATGTAGTGAATAATGTCCTCAACAATTTTAAATAAAACAACAAACACCACTAAGGTGTTTTGTAGTATCTTTCATGTATAACATTGGTATTATGCAATTATGCTTAAACCTAGTTACATAAAATAAATTCTGCCTGTCTTTTGGACTAGATGAGATGAGTAAATAGCGCAAGCAATAGTGTCAGGTCTGGCTTAAACCATAATGAAATCAAATATTATCTACAAGAATGGGTTGCCTTTAGTTCTCTCAAGCAGTCTTCCAGAGATATTCCCTTATCTAAATTTTGACATATATTTCATGATAGATATTTTTAGGTAATACTCTCTGGCAACTGCATTGAAGCTAATCTGATTGCTTTTTAGATGTAAGCAGATATGTGTTAAATAATCAACAGAATTGTGGTAGAATCTAAGTCCTCTTACTAAAATTGAGGACACTTACCTGAACAGGAGTTCTTTGACATGTTTTACAAAAATGAGTCAAAAGAGTACCTGTGAAAAGGAGCAAAATCCCCCCCCCCAAATAGTTAAAGTTTGCTTCATCCCATAAATGAACAAGCAGTCAAGTCTCCAAAGTTCTGTATCATAGTGCCTGTACTTACTATTTGTTCACTTGGATTATTTTTTTTTAAATAGGATATAACCAAATATTTACTCATATATAAACCAAAACTCATTAAAAACACTCATAAAACTTGAGCAGTGTCATTCTCTGGTGACCTCTCTAAGACTGGCTGCCTGTAAAACATAATTGTAATTAACTAAAAAAAGGTGTTTGCTGTATAGGGTGATTATCAATAAGCCTGTCAAATATTGGGAAATGCTTACCAAAAAATGATGAGTTTTTCAATAGTGGATTATGTACCACCTACTTGGAAGCATAGTGAGACTGGTCATTTCTTAGGGCCACATATAGATCATTAAATTAAAACTCTTCCATCTTCATATAGGAGCATATTTATCTTTTCAACTTCTATAGGAACAAGAGGGTATGTGAGCATTATAAACAAGTAAATTTTATGTGCTTAAAATAGTACTTTGTTAGAATAAGCATGAAATAATTTTATATGATTAGATAGCTTTGTGAGATAATGGGAAGAATCACCTACTTCCCAAAAGGACTGTTTCCTCCATTTTGGGCCATGGTACCTTTAAATCTGTCACTAGGGGTTGACTCTAGGTATTTATTAAGTGAGGAAGGGAAATATCATAAGTCAGTAGTTCACAAACTGCATTTCACACCAGAATTACAGGGAGAACCTAGGAAGGTTTTGTATCATACCTCCAAATCTTCTGATTCAATAGTTCTGAGGTTAGATACAAGGAGTTGCATTTTAACAGAAAACTTAGAGATAATTCTGATGTAAGGAATCAACAGACCTCACTGTGAGAAACACTTTTTAGGAAATGATTCCCTGGCACCATAATGGAGATAAAAAAAACATGCCCTGGAAAAATGGGGCACAGAAGACATCTAAAGTATGAAAGTAGTGAACACTAAGAATGGTTATAGGAAAGTTGCAAATGGCATCACCTACTTCATAATATAGCTCATGGTAATCTCTGGATACTTGAGCACCCAGAATTCTGCTATTACCAAGAACTTTATGATCTAATTTTTCACATTTTTATTTAAATTCTAGTTAGTTAACATATAAAGTAATATTGGTTTCAGGAGTAGAATTTAGTGACTCATCATTATGTATAATACTCAGTGCTCAATATGACAAATGCTCTCTTTAATACACATCAACCATTTAGTCCATCCCCACTTATCTCCCCTCCATCAACCCTCAGTTTGTTTTCTATAGTTAAGAGTATCTGATGGTTTGTGTCCCTCTCTTTTTTCCCCTTTCCCTATATTCATTTATTTCTTAAGTTCCATATGTGAGTGAGATCATATGTTATTGGTCTTTCTCTGATTGACTTATTTCACTTATCATAATACACACTAGCTCCATCTACATCATTGCAATTAGCAAGACTTCATTGTTTTAATGGCTGAGTAATATTCCATTGTCTGTATACACCACATCGTCTTTATCCATTCATCAGTTGATGGATATTTGGTCTCTTTCCATAATTTGGCTATTGTTGGTAATACTGCTATAAACATTGGGGTGCATGTGTCCCTTTGAATCAGTATTTATGTATCATTTGGGTAAATACTTAATATAATTGCTTGATCATAGGGTAGTTCTATTTTTAAGTTTATGAGGAACCTATATACTGGTTTCCAGAGTGGATGCAGCAATTTGCATTCCCACCAACAGTGTAAGAGTGTTCCCCCTTTCTCTGCATCCTTACCAACATCTCTTATTTACTGTGTTGTTAATTTTACCCATTTTGACAGGTCTGAGGTAGTATCTCATCATAGTTTTGATTTGTATTTCCCTGATGGTGAGCAATGTTGAGCATCTTTTCATGTGTCTGTTGCCATCTGGATGTCTTCTTTGGAAAAAAAAATGCCTATTCATGTCTTCTGTCCATTTAACTGGATTTTTTTTGAATGTTCAGTTTGATAAATTTCTTATAGATTTTGAATACTAACCCTTAGTCAGATATGTCATTTGCAAATATATTCTCCCATTCCATAGGTTGCCTTTTATTTCATTGATTGTTTCCTTTGTTGTGCAGGACTTTTTATCTTGATGAAGTCCCAATAGTTCACTTTTGATTTGTTTCTATTGTCTCTGAGGACATGTCTAGTAAGAAGCTGCTATGGCAGAGGTCAAAGAGGTTGTTGCCTGTATTCTCCTCTAGGATTTTAATGGTTTCCTGTCTCACATTTAAGTCTTTCATCCATTTTGAACCTATTTTTGCATATGATGTAAGAAAGTGGTCTAGGTTCATTTTTCTGCATGTTTCTGTACAGTTTCCCCAAAATCATTTGTTGAAGAGAATGTCATTTTCCCACTGGATAATCTTTTCTGCTTTGTCAAATATTAACTGACCATATAATTGTGGGTCCATTACTGGGTTTCCTGTTTTGTTCCACTAATCTATGGATTTGTTTTGTGCCAGTACCATACTGTCTTGATCACTACAACTTTGTAATATTGCTTGAAGTCCAGAACTGGACAACTGGAAGTGATGCCTCCAGCTTTGTTTTTCTTTTTTAAGATTGCTTTGGGTATTTGGGATCTTTTGTAGTTACATACAAACTTTAGTTTTGTTCTAGCTCTGTGGAAAAAGTGCTGGTGGATTTTGATAGGGATTGCATTAAGTGTGTAGACTGCTTTGGGTACTATAGACATTTTAACAATATTTGTTCTTCCAATCCATGAACATGGAATATCTTTCCATTACTTTGTGTCCTCTTCAATTTCTTTCACAAGTGTTCTACAGTTTTCAGAGTACAAATCTAATACCTGTTTGATTAGGTTTATTCCTTGATATCCTACGGTTTTGGTGCAATTGTAAATGGCATCAGTTCTGTGATTTCTCTTTCTACCTCTTCCTGATTGATGTATAGAAATACAACAGATTTCTCTGTGTGTCCTGTGACTTTCTTGAATTAATCTAGCAATTTTAACAATTTTTGTTGGAGTCCTTCAGGTTTTTTACATAGAGTATCATGTCATCTGTGAATAGTGAAAGTTTCATTTCTTCCTTGCTGACTTGGATGCCTTTATTTCCTTTTTCATTGTTTGATTGCAGAAGCTAGGACTTCCAGCACTATGTTAAATAGTAATGGTGACAGTGAACATTGCTGTCTTGTTCATGACTGTAGAGGAAAAGCTCTCAGTATTTTCCTGTTGAAGATGATACTACCTGTGGGCCTTTCATATATGGACTGTATGGTGTTGAGGTATGTTCCTTCTATCCCTATTTTATTGAGGGTTTTTATCAAGAATGGATGCTGTACTCTGTCAAATGCCTCTTCTGCATTAAGAAAATCATATTGTTCTTCACCTTTCTTTTATTAATGCAGTGTATCACATTGATTCATTTGCAAATATTGAACCATAATTGCAGCCCAGGAATAAATTCCACTTGAATGTGGTGAAAAATTCTTTTAATGTACTGTTAGATTTGATTTGCTAGTATCTTCTTGAGAATATTTGCATCCACGTTTATCAGGGATATTGGCCTGTAATTCTCTCTGTTAGAGGGGTCTTTGTATGGTTTTGGAATCAAGGCAATGCTGGCCTTTTATAATGAGTTTGGAAATTTTCCTTCCATTTCTATTTTTTGGAACAGTTTGAGAAGAATAGGTATTAACTCTTCTTTAAATATCTAGTAGAATTCTCCTGGGAAGCCATCTTCCCAAAGACTTGTTTGTTGGAAGATTTTTTATTACTGATCCAATTTCTTTGTTGGTTATGGTTCTCTTAAAATTTTCTATTTCTTCCTATTCCAGTTTTGTTAGTTTATATGTTTGTAGGAATTTATCCATTTCTTCCAGATTGCCCAATTTGTAATATTTCATAATATTCCCTTATAATTGTATTTCTGTGGTGTTTGATCTCTCCTCTTTCATTCATGATTTTATTTATTTTGGCCCTTTCTCTTTTGTTTTTGATAAGTCTGGCAATGGGGTTTATCAACTTTATTAGTTTTTTCAAAGAACCAGCTTTTAGTTTCATTGGTCTGCTCTATTGGCTTTCTCTTTGTTTTTTTGTTTTTTGTTTTTTGTTTGTTTGTTTGTTTCTATATCATTTATTTCTGTTCTAATTTGTATTATTTCCCTTCCTCTGCTGGTTTTAGATTTTATTTGATGTTCCTTTTCTAGCTCCTTTAGGTGTAGGGTTAGGTAGTGTATTTGAGACTATTCTTGCTTCTTGAGGAAGCCTGTACTATAATATATTTCCCTCTTAGGAAATATATTGGTTATGTATACAAAATATAAAATATTTTTGTTACATCCCAAAAGTTCTGAACTGCTGTGTTTTCATTTTCATTTGCTTCCATGTATGCATGTATACATATATGTACATGTGTATGTATATATATATATATATATGCATGTGTGTGTGTTTGTGTGTGTGTGTGTGTGTGAGTGTGTGTATAATTTCTTAATTTACTAGTTAACATAGTCATTCTTTAGTAAGATGTTCTTTATCCTCCTAGTATTTGTGGTCTTTCTAAAATTTTTCTCATGGTTGACTCAAGTTTCATTGTGCTGTGGTTTAAAAATATCCATGGTGTGATCTCAATCTTTTTGTACTTGTTGAGGCCTGGTTTGTGACCTAGCATGTGATCTATTCTGGGATCTGCACTTGAAAAAAAAATGTGTATTCTCCTGCTTTAGGATGAAAATGTTACAAATATATCTGTTAAGCCCGTGTGGTCCAGTGTATCACTCAAAGCCACTGCTTCTTTGTCATTTTCTGCTCAGATGACTTTTCCACTGATGTAACTGGGGTGTTAAAGTCCCTTATTATTATTGTATTATTAACAATGAGTTTCATTATGTTTGTTTTTAATTGATTTTTATACTTGGGTGCATAAATATTTACCATAGTTAAATCTTCGTTGGATAGAAACTTTTATTATTATATAAGGCCCTTCTTCATCTCTTATTATGGTCTTTGGTTTAATATCTAGTTTGTCTCATATAAATATGGCTACTCTGGCTTTCTTTTAATGTTCATTAACATGGTTTTCAATCCCTTTAACTTTCAATATGATGGTATCTTTAGGTATAAATGAGTCTCTTGCAGGAAGCATATAGATGGGTCTCTCTCTCTTTTTTTAATCCATTCTGATGTCCAGTGTCTTTCAATTGGAGTAATTAGTGTATTTGCATTCAGAGTGATTATTGATAGATATTAATGTACTGTCATTGTATCACCTGTAAAGTCTGCTTCTAGAGATTTTCTCTGTTCCCTTCTAGTCTTTGTCACTTTTTTTTTTCCCTTCCCACTCAAAGAGTCCCATTTAATATTGCTTCCAGAGCTTATTTAGTGGTCATAAACTCCTTTAGTTTTTGTTTGTCTTGGAAACCCTTTCTCTCTCCTTTTATTCTGAATGGTAGCTTTGCTAGATGAAGTATTCTTCATTGTAGATTTTTCCCTTTCAGCATATTCAATGTGTTCTGCTCCACCAGGTTTCTGTGGAGAGATCTGCTGCTAACTTGATTTGTTTTCTCTTGTAGGTTTGGGATTTCTTTTCCCTTGTTGCTTTCGGGATTGTTTCCTTATCTCTGTATTTTGCACATTTTACTATGATATGCAATGGTGTTGGCCAGCTTTTTTTGATTTTGATGGTAGTTCCCTCTGTCTCCCTGATATGGATGTCTGTTTCTTTCCCCAGATGAGGTAAGTGTTCAGCTATAATTTCCTCAAATAAACCTTCTGCTCCTTTTTCCCTTTCTTCTTCTGGGAATTCTATGATACACATTTTATTATGCTTCATGTAATTGGTGAATTCCCTAAGTATGTATTCGGGATCCAATATATTTATTTCCCTCTTCTTTTTAGCTTCATTTTTTTTCCATAATTTTAACTTCTATATCACTTATTAATTACTGTGTTTCTTTCATCCTTGTAGTCATTACATACAGTCAGTTTTGCATGTTGGTTATAGCACTTTTTATTTCAGGCTGACTAGCTTTTAGTTCTTCTATCTCTGCAATAAGGGTCTCTCTGCTTTCTTCTATGCTTTTCTCAAGCCCTGGTGGTATCCTTATAGTTGTTGTTTTAAATTCTGGTTCAGGGGTATTACTTATATCTATTTGGATTCGCTCCTTGGTCATGACCTCTTCTTGCTCTTTCTTTGGGGATGAATTCCTCTGTCTTGACATTTTGTCTATGTCTCTGTTTTTTTGGTTGGTTTGTTTGTTTTGTTTTGTTGTTGTTGTTGTTGTTGTTTTTAATGTTAGGAAAGCCTGTGTCTGGTCCTATTCCCACTAGAACTGTAGCTTGCAGCAATGTATGATTAGTAGGCTTGTTATGTGTGTGGGGGGGTGGGGGTTGTGCTGGTCTTCTGTGGGAGAGGCCCACTGCTGCTCTGACTCTCAATCATGGCTGCCATATTAAAAAGACACCTGCAAAGTGCAGGGGTCAAGACTTGGTGTAAGTGGCTCAAGACTCCGCTTTGTGTACTATGCCATTTGCTGAAGTCCATCTGTTCTGATGGGGGGTGTGTGTGAAAATGTCATTGGCCTACTTTTTTTCATTGGTGAAGGATGTTCATGTCTGCTGCTTTTCAAGAAATCCTCACAGACAAGTGAGTAATCTTCCCTCTTCTGTCCCAGGCTACTGTCCCATCCCCGCTTTCACTGTTTCCACACTGTCCACCTGCCTAGTGATGGCATCGTGCTCCTGTGTTTTATCTCAGTCTCATGGGTGGGTTTCAAAAATCTTAATTTTAAGGACCTGGCATGGCAGAGATCTGCCTGATTCTCCAGGAGAGGGCTTCCCATGCTATGCCTGGTACAGGTTTGTCCCAAAAAATCAGTTACAGAATATTCAGGGGCTTGAAGTTTATGGGAAAGCATAATAATAAAAAAAACTGCATTCAGGTTAGCTGTCCTCAGCAGGTGTCTCTGCTTATATTCTAATGAATGATGACTGGGGGCCCTTTGTTTCCTAAGAGGCAGTGCAGCTTATCCCAAGTGCACCCCAAGAAGGGGAACTGTCTCTCCCAGTGTGACCAAGGGATCCTCAGAACATGCCTTCTGCTCCCAGGCCTCTGTCCTCCTTATCCAAATGAGCATCACTACAACTGCCAGGCTCGACCCTGGCAATGGTGTGGACCTCTAAATTTCAGACTTTCAGATCCACTGCAAGTAAAATCTTGCAATAATCAGCCTGTCTTGTTTTCCCAGTCAATGGTTTTGGGGAAATGTTTTTCTTGTGCAATCCCCTGTGTGGTGCCCTACTTTCTCTTGGTCACTCTTTCTCTCTCTCCTTTCTCCACAATCAGGGCTCCCTACCTTCCACAGCACCCATTTCCTTTCTCCCCCAAGTTACATCACCACACCTCCTACCTTCCATGAGATGGCCTCTTTTCTCCCTCTAATTGTGCAGTTTGTTCTCTCAGTCCTCAGATAAGTTTGTGGTGTTCAGAATGTTTTGATAATTATCTAGCTGTGTTCAAGGGACAAAGCAAGAATAAAGTCTTCCTACTATTCCACCATCTTAACTCTTTTTTTTTTTTTCCGACAAATACATGAACTCGAAGCATAGTTTCTCTTGGTATTTGCATACACTTTCAAAATCAGGAGAGCAGGTATGAACAGTGCAGTCATGCAAAAATATATGTATATCCACTAGGGAGTATTATGCCTCCATCAGAAAGGATGAATACCTAACTTTTGTAGCAACATGGACGGGACTGGAAGAGATTGTGCTGAGTGAAATAAGTCAAGCAGAGAGAGTCAATTATCATATAGTTTCACTTATTTGTGGAGCATAACAAATAACATGGAGGACATAGGGAGATGGAGAGGAGAAGGGAGTTGAGGGAAATTGGAGGGGGAGGTGAGCCATGAGAGACTATGGACTCCGAAAAACAATCTAAGGGTTTTGAAGGGGCGGGGGTTGGGAGGTTGGGGGAGCCAGGTGGTGGGTATTGAGGAGGGCACATATTGCATGGAGCACTGGGTGTGGTACAAAAACGATGAATTCTGTTACGCTGAAAAGAAATTAAAAAAATAAAAAATATATATGTATATCAGAACCTTCTATACTTCCCTATAGCAAATGCCATAAGAAAGATTTAATAATGATAACAATTCCTTAATAGTATGTTTCTCCTCTTAGCCTCCAGAATAAAAATCAGTTCATTTACTCCTTACTGAGAAGAGTAGTTTCGTATTTTTTTATCTTCTTCAATGTAGTAAAAATACTTAATAACACACTTTATTAGATATTTTTCATGCCAGTCATGTGATAGATCAACACAGCTAAAATATTCTTGCAACAGGCCTTTCTGTAACATGCATTCATTTTCAAACCTTGGACTATAATGTGAAATATAAACATACAATAAAATGAAAAAGTGGTGTTATTTGTCATCACAAAAACACATTTAGTGATGAAGTACTTGGTGTAATATACCTAGTAATTCAGGAATTGAGATGTTAAAGAAAAGGGTATAATGGAAAGACAGGAAGAAGTCTTAGATGTTTGCAGATATAATGATAAAGTGCCCTTTATAAAAGACTACACAAAAGCAAATGCCCAATTTTTCAGGCTATACTACACCAGTTTGCATTTTAGACAAGACCATTGTTCTTAATCTATAATATCTCTTGGGAGAAACCTGAAAAATGAAAAATGAAAAAAACTTGAACCATAAGTAATGGTAATAAGAATGGATAATGATTCCTTTAAACATTGAATTTCTACTCTTTGTCAAGTGTAGTCATCGGTTTGGAATATATATATACATATACATATACATACATATATATATATATATATATATATATATGTGTATATATATATATATATATATACACATATATATATATATCTTCTGCCACAAAAGAGAACTTAGTCTATTGGAGGAGACAAAGAAGTTGACAAATAATTATACCACAGTGTTATTAGTATAGCTGTAGAGACTCAGAACTTATAGTCAAGCTCAGAACCAGGAAATAATTACACTTTCTATGAAGAGAGGAGGGTAAGGATTTATTGTTAGAGAATTTAGCTTTTGAATGCTGACCAGGAATTTGTAAAGTGTACAGTGCTTGAGGAAGAGCATAATCCTATAGTACTATAATGCAGAATAGCTGGTATTGAGATGAGGGCTGTAACCTATAAGAATAGGACAAAGAGTGGTGTCTGGGTGGCTCAGTTAGTTAAGCATCTAACTCTTGATTTGGCTCAGGTCATGATCTCTGTGTCCTGGGATCAAGAAGTGTGTGGAGCTTCATGCACAGTGCAGAGTCTGCTTGAGGATTTCTCTCTCTCCCCCTCTGTTCACCTCCCTTCTGCTCATGGTCATGTGTTCTCTCTAATATTAATAATTAAATCTTAAAAAAATAAGACAGAGGGAGGAGTCAAGATGGCAGAGAAGTAGCAGGCTGAGACGACATCAGGTAACAGGAGATCAGCTAGATAGCTTATCAAACCATTCTGAACACCTACATATCCAACAGGAGATTGAAGAGAAGAAGAGCAACAATTCTAGAAACAGAAAATCGACCACTTTCTGAAAGGTAGGACTGGCGGAGAAGTGAATACAAAGTTATGGGAAGATAGACTGCAGGGGTAGGGGCCAGCTCCCGGCAAGCTGTGGAGCAATGGAGCACAAAATTAGAACTTTTAAAAGTCTGTTCCACTGAGGGACATTTCTCCAGAGGCTAAACCAAGGTGAAGCCCACTCAGGGTCAGTGTGGCCCCAGGTCCCATGGGGTCACAGAAGGATCAGGAGTGTCTGAGTGTTGCAGAGCTTGCAGGTATTACAGCAGGGAAGTCAGCTACTGAGACAGAGCTGAGGAGTGAGCTCTCAACTCAGGGTTACCTTGAACCAGTCACAGGCTGGGTGAGCTCGGAGCTCAGCTGGAGGCCAGGGAGACGGGAATGATTGAGCACTTTTCTCTGAGGGCACACTGAGGAGTGGGGCCCCAAGCTCTCAGCTCCTCCAGGTAAGAGACTGGGAAGCTGCCATTTTCATTCCTCTCCTCCAGAACTCTACGGAAGGTGTTCAGGGAACAAAAGCTCCCGAAAGTGAACCCAAGCAGATTACTTAGCCCGGGCCCTGGTAAGGGCGGTGCAATTCCACCTCTGGCAAAGACACTTGAGAATCACTACAACAGACCCCTCCCCCAGAAGATCAACAAGAAATCCAGCCAACACCAATTTCACTTACCAAGGAGAACAGAGGAATTCCAGAGGAGGAGAAAGTAAAGCATGGAATTAATGGCTTTTTCCCATGATTCTTTAGTCTTGCAGTTAATTAATTTTTGTTAATTGTATTTATTTTTTCTTCTGCTAATTTTTTTAACTTTTACCCTTTCTTCATTTAACATTTTTTAACTAGTTTATCTTAACAATACATTTCATTAAAAAAAATAATCTTTTTTAAACCTTCATTATTATAGTCATATTTTATCCCTCATTGTATCTAACTTATTTTTTGTACACACATAGGGTTTTTTCTTCTAAAAATTTTGGGGTACAACTTCTTCTAAAAGATCAAAATATACCATACATATAGCACCAGGCTTGTTCTAGTCTCCAGCCTGAGCAAATTCTCTCCACTTTCTTCTTCTTTATTCTCCCAACCAACTTACTTTATCAACTTAATTTATTTAGAAATTAAAAAAAAATTCATCTTTATAGGAATATTCCATCCTTTCATTGTGTTTCTCATTCTTTGAAATTTTGGGAGGTAGTTTCTTCTAAGAGACCAAAATACTTCCAAAATTAAGTGGGTGACCCTATTCTAGTCACCAGTCTAATATGTATATATATATATTCTTTTTTATATTTTTTTTTAATTTTTTTTAATTTTTTTTCATAACTTCTTTTTACCCCCTTTCCCTCCACACACACGATTTGGGATCTCTTCTGATTTGGTTAAAGCACATTTTCTTTGGGTCTTTGCTACCTTTTTAGTATTTTATTTGCTCCTTCATATATTCTTATCTGGACAAAATGACAAGGCGGAAAAACTCACCACAGGGAAAAAAAAAACAAAAAAGCAAAACAAAACAAACAAAAAAAACACAAGAGGCAGTACCGAAGGCTAGGGACTTAATCAACACGGACATTGGTAACATGTCAGATCTAGAGTTCATAATGACGATTCTCAAGGTTCTAGCCGGGCTCAAAAAATGATGGAATATATTAGAGAAACCCTCTTCAGAGATATAAAAGCCCTTTCTGGAGAAATAAAAGAACTAAAATCTAACCAAGTTAAAATAAAAAAAGCTATTAATGAGGTGCAATAAAAATGGAGGCTCTTACTGCTAAGATAAATGAGGCAGAAGAAAGAATTAGTGATATAAAAGACAAAATGAAAGAGAATAAATAAGCTGAGCAAAAAAGAGACAAATACTGGACCACGAGGGGAGAATTCGAAATATAGGTGAAACCATAAGATGAAACAACATTAGAATAATTAGGATTCCAGAAGAAGAAGAAAGAGAGAGGGGAGCAGAAGGTATATTGGAGAGAATTATTGGAGAGAATTTCCCCAATATGGCAAAGGGAACAAGCATCAAAATCCAGGAGGTTCAGAGAAACCCCCTCAAAATCAATAAGAATAGGTCCACACCCCGTCACCTAATAGTAAAATTTACAAGTCTTAGTGACAAAGAGAAAATCCTGAAAGCAGCCCGGGAAAAGAAGTCTGTAACATACAATAGTAAAAATATTAGATTGGCAGCAGACTTATCCACAGAGACCTGGCAGACCAGAAAGAACAGCCATGATATATTCAGAGCACTAAACGAGAAAAACATGCAGCCAAGAATACTATATCCAGCTAGGCTATCATTGAAAATAGAAGGAGAGATTAAAAGCTTCCAGGACAAACAAGAACTGAAAGAATTTGCAAACACCAAACCAGCTCTACAGGAAATATGTAAGGGGTCCTCTAAGCAAAGAGAGACCCTAAAAGTAGTAGAACAGAAAGTAACAGAGACAATAGACAGTAACAGTCACCGTGCAGGCAATACAATGGCACTAAATTCATATCTCTCAATAGTTACCCTGAATTTAAATGGGCTAAGTGCCCCAATCAAAGACACACAGTATCAGAATGGATTAAAAAAAACCAAACCCATCAATATGCTGCCAACAAGAAACTCATTTTAGACCCAAAGACACCTCCAGTTTTAAAGTGAGGGGGTGGAAAAGAATTTACCATGCTAATGGACATCAAAAGAAAGCTGGGTTGGCAATCCTTATATCAGATAAATTAGATTTTAAGCCAAAGACTATAATAAGAGATGAGGAAGGACACTATATCATACTCAAAGGGTCTGTCCAATAAGAAGATGTAGCAATTTTAAATATCTATGCCCCTAACATGGGAGCAGCCAACTATATAAACCAATTAATAACAAAATCAAAGAAACGCATCAACAATAATACAATAATAGTAGGGGACTTTAACACTGCCCTCACTGAAATGGACAGATCATCCAAGCAAAAGATCCACAAGGAAATAAAGGCCTTAAATGACACACTGGACCAGAAGGACATCACAGATATATTCAGAACATTCCCTGACAAAGCAACAGAATACACTTTCTTCTCTAGTACACATGGAACATTCTCCCGAATAGATCACATGCTGGGTCATATATCAGGTCTCAACCAGTATCAAAAGATTGGGATCATTCCCTGCATATTTTCAGACCACAATGCTCTGAAGCTAGAACTCAATCACAAGGGGAAATATGGAAAGAACTCAAATACATGGAGGCTAAAGAACATCCTTTTAAAGAATGAATGGGTCAACCAGGAAATTAAAGAAGAACTAAAAAAAAAAAAAAACACACACACACTTGGAAACAAATGATAATGAAAACACAACGGTTCAAAATCTGTGGGACATAGCAAAGACAGTCCTGAGAGAAAAATATATAGTGGTACAAGACTTTCTCAAGAAACAGGAAAGGTTTCAAATACACAACCTAACTCTACACGTAAGGGAGCTGAAGAAAGGAGAGCAAAGATGGCCTAAACCCAGCAGGAGAAGAGAAATCATAAAGATCAGAGCAGAAATCAATGAAATAGAAACCAAAAAAACAATAGAACAAATCATGAAAACTAGGAGCTCGTTCTTTGAAAGAATTAATAAGATTGATAAACCCCTGGCCAGACTTTTCAAAAAGAAAAGAAAAAGGACCCAAATAAATAAAATCATGAATGAAAGAGGAGAGATCACAACCAATACCAAAGAAAAACATAAAATGAGCAACTCTATGCCATCAAATTTGACAATTTGGAAGAAATGGATGCATTCCTAGAGACATATAAACTACCACAACTGATCCAGGAAGAAATAGGAAACCTGAACAGACCCATAACCAGTAAGGAGAGTGAAACAGTCATCAAAATTCTCCAAACAAACAAAAGCCCAGGGCCAGAAGGCTTCCCAGGGGAATTCTACCAAACATTTAAAGGAGAATTAATTCCTATTCTCCTGAAACTGTTCCAAAAAAATAGAAATGGAAGGAAAACTTCCAAACTCATTTTAAGAGGTCAGCATCACCTTAATCCCAAAACTAAACAAGGATCCCATTAAAAAGACAATTACAGACCAACATCCTTGATGAACACAGATGCGAAAATTCTCACCAAAATACAGGCTATAGGATAAAACAGTCCATTAAAAGGATTATTCACCACAACCAAGTGGGATTTATTCCACAGCTGCTAGGTTGGTTCAACATCTACAAATCGATCAATGTGATACAATACATTAATAAAAGAAAGAACAAGAACCATATGATACTCTCAATAGATGCTGAAAAAGCATTTGACAAAGTGCAGCATCCCTTCCTGATCAAAACTCCTCAAAGTATAGGGATAGAGGGCACATACCTCAATATCATCAAAGCCATCTATGAATAACACACTGCAAATATCATTCTCAATGGAGAAAAACTGAGAGCTTTTCCCAAAAATTCAGGAACACGACAGGGATTTCCATTATCACTACTGCTATTAAACATAGGATTAGAATTTCTAGCCTCAGCAATCAGAAAATAAAAAGAAATTAAAGGCATCCAAATTGGCAAAGAAGAAATTGAACTATCACTCTTTGCAGATGATGTGATATTATATGTGGAAAACCCAAAAGTCTCCACTCCACAAATGCTAGAACTTGTACAGGAATTTAGTAAAGTGTCAGGATATAAAATCAATGCACAGAAATCAGTTACATTTCTTTACACCAACAACAAGACAGAAGAAAGAGAAATTAAGGACTCAATCCTATTTACAATTGCACCCAAAACCATATGATACCTAGGAATAAACCTAACCAAATGGGCAAAGAATCTATACTCCGAAAATTATAAAGTACTCATGAAAGAAATGAGGAAGACAAAAGAAATGGAAAAATGTTCCATCCTCCTGGATTGGAAGAACAAATATCATGAAAATGTCTATGCTACCTAAAGCATTCTACACGTTTACTGCAATCCCTATCAAAATCCCATCCATTTTTTTTCAAAGAAATGGAACAAATAATCCTAAAATTTTTATGGAACCAGAAAAGACCTCAAATAGCCAAAGGAATATTGAAAAAGAAAGCCAAAGTTGGTGGCATCACAATTCCGGACTTCAAGCTCTATTACAAAGCTGTCATCATCAAGACAGTATGGTACTGGGACAAAAACAGACACATAGATCAATGGAACAGAATAGAGAGCCCAGAAATAGACCCTCAACTCTATGGTGAACTAATTTTCCACAAAGCAGGAAAGAATGTCCAATGGAAAAAAGACAGCCTCTTCAACAAATGGTGTTGGGAAAATTGAACAGCAGAAAAATGAAATTGGACCATTTCCTTACACCACACACGAAAATAGATTCAAAATGGATGAAGGACCTCAATGTGAGAAAGGAATCCATCAACATCCTTGAGGAGAACACAGGCAGCAACCTCTTTGACCTCAGCCGCAGCCACTTCTTCCTAGGAACATCACCAAAGGCAAGGGAAGCAAGGGCAAAAATGAACTTTTGGGACTTCATCAAGATCAAAAGCTTTTGCACAGCAAAGGAAACAGTTGACAAAACCAAAAGACATCTGACAGAATGGGAGAAGATATTTGCAAATGACATATCAGATAAAGGGCTAGTATCCAATATCTATTAAGATCTTAGCAAACTCAACACCCAAAGAACAAATAATCCAATCAAGAAATAGTCAGAGGACATGAACAGACATTTCTGCAAAGAAGACATCCAGATGACCAACACACACATGAAAAAATGCTCCACATCACTCAGCACCAGGGAAATACAAATCAAAACCACAATGAGATACCACCTCACACCAGTCAGAATGGCTAAAATTAACAAGTCAGGAAATGACAGATGCTGGCGAGGATGCGGCAAACAGGGAACCCTCCTATATTGTTGGTGGGAATGCAAGCTGGTGCAGCCACTCTGGAAAACAGCATGGAGGTTTCTCAAAGAGCTGAAAATAGAGCTACCCTATGACCCAACATTTGCACTACTGGGTATTTACCCTAAAGATACAAATGCAGTGATCCGAAGGGGCATGTGTACCCAAATATATATAGTGCAATGTCAACAATAGCCAAACTATGGAAAGAACCTAGGTATCCAACAACAGATGAGTGGATAATGAAGAGGTGGTATATATATACAATGGAATACTATGCAGCCATCAAAAGAAATGACATCTTGCCATTTGCAATGATGTGGATGAAACTAGAGGGTATTATGCTTAGCGAAATAAGTCAGTCGGAGAAAGACAACTATCATATGATCTCCCTGATATGAGGAAGTGGAGATGCAAAGTGGGGGGTTTGGGGGGTAGTAAGAGAATAAATGAAACAAGATGGGATCGGGAGGAGACAAACCATAAGAGACTCTTAATCTCACAAAACAAACTGAGGGTTGCTGGGGGGAGGTGGTTGGCAGAGGGTGGTGGGGTTATGGACATTGGGGAGGGTATGTGCTATGGTGAGTGCTGTAAAGTGTGTAAACCTGGCGATTCACAGACCTTTACCCCTGGGGCTAAAAATATATGTTTATAAAAAAAAATTTAAATAATATAAAAAAATAAGACAAAGAATACTACTAAGTTTGAGAAGTATTCTTCTAATGAGCACTTACAAGTGAAATAAGAAAGTGCAAATGACATCATCTATTTTGTAATGTGGCTTAGGTCTGCTGTATGCGGACATTTTTCCATTATTAACAAGGGTATTTACATTATTATTTTTAAAATAAGTATATCTTATATGGGAGTAAATTATTAAATCTAGATTTCCACTATCCTAACACATTAGTTTTTCTTCCCACCAACTTGGCAACCTTTTTCCCTATCCCAACACATGTTTTTCTTCCCATTGACTTGGCAACCTTTTTCCTGTGTGTGTGTGTGTGTGTGTGTGTGTGTGTGTATGCATATGTGCACGTGTTTTGGAAGGTTTTTTACTCTTCTAGTCTTTGGATGGAATTTCTTCCTATATTCTGTGATAGATGTACATTTTTCTTCTCTGGCATCA
This sequence comes from Lontra canadensis, assembly GCF_010015895.1. Lineage (NCBI taxonomy): Eukaryota > Metazoa > Chordata > Mammalia > Carnivora > Mustelidae > Lontra > Lontra canadensis. The sequence goes on along the minus strand of NW_022631071.1, from coordinate 2,956,963 downwards.
CTAAAATATCCTTTCTAATATTATGTCCCTGTCCTTCCTTATTGTTTATTATCTGTTTTCAACAAATTGATTTTACTTGAGGAAATTTTCAGAGATATTTGCCTTTCCATGCATTATAAGAACATCAGCAATAGAGAATATGAATAAGCTCGTCCTAGTTGGGACAGGTGGGAACAATGGCAAGCTGACTAGGAGAACAGGAGACGATTGCTTTAGAATGGGATTTTATGAGGCAAAGTAGGCAGAAAAGATCTTCAGAAGAATTAGTGCAGCAAGAAAATCTAAAATGTATCACATTCTTTGATCAACCTAACACAAGCATACTCTCTCCATGGTGTCTATTGCCCACCAGGTTAAATCCTTTAGATAACTGGTATTTCCCTTCTCAATGTGGAACCATCTTTGATGTGAAATACCCCTATTACTCCCCAAGTGCTCTATTTCCCCTCTACACCATAAACATTGACCACTTTTCATCTGTTTATTTAAATATTGATCTAATATAACTACAAACTTCTCTTCTTACCTTCTTAATTTGCTGATCCTCAAATAATCAAGAAACATTGTAAAAATTTACACAGTCTTGAGGACAGATGCTGTAATCCTTATCCTGGTATTGCATGTGTCTAGAGGAAAAAGGAAAATGCTTAAAATGGTTCCAGATAATTTCAAAGAGAAAGGCATAAACTGCTGCTTGAAGCACAAGGCTCGAGAAGACTGCCTATGTCATCATAAGCAGCTGTTCTCATCCAAAACGGTAGAATGAGGAAGAATTCAGATTCCAGCTGGGTAACGGAAGTGGAGATATTAAATATGTAATTTTGATTAAAATCTTTCTTCTATAATTTTCACACATTTTTAACAAATATTTTCCTTTTTGGCCTCAATTAAGAGTCAACATGGCTCAGTGAAAAAACACACACATACACACAAATATAACTGGGACTATGGGTTTTAGCCTTGTGCAAGATTATTTTTTATGACCTTGGGTAAGAATATTCACTTCCATGAATTATATGATGCTCACCTAAAAATAGTTTCAAAGTAATCAATTTTGGTATATCTCAGTGAAAGAGAAAACATTGTCATTGTTCTGATGAAAGTGTGTTGTATAAATTCATAAAGAATGTCATATTTCTATCTTTAAATAAACAGGGACTATTAACTGAAAGTAGAGAAGGAGCAGATGGTATTTAACAGATTAGAAATAATATAATTTTGAGTGTATAATAATTGTAAAATTAACTTCTCACATGGTACAAATTTACAGAAGATATGTGACTATGGTCTGTTACAATAAACAATAGTTTTAAAAATTTAGAGTTATTAGAAGAAATTAAGATGTATAAAGGAGAATAAACTTAGTAACAAAGGCATTTTGGAACAAGGAAATAAATCTATAAACCATAAAGGAAAAGACTGACTGAACTATAGAATTTTAAAATTTCTTTATGACTTAAACACCATCAGCACAACTAATTTTATAATTAGAATGTGTATTTTAATAATGTGTAACAAAAGGAATTAAAGTCCATATATAAAGAGTTTATATAATTCAATAAAAATAAAACTACCTGATGGAAAATTTGTCACATACATGAAAAGACTATAAAAGAAATATAAACAAAGTTATATAATACATGCAATGCACAAATACAAAGTCAATAAACATGACAAGGAAATCATTCCCACCAATAATAAGGAAATTAAAATTAAAACATCATAGTATTTTTCATCTATAAATAAAGAGTTACTCTCATAAAGTACTGACAGATATGTAAATGATTACAGTTTTTTTGGCATATAAATGAATATATTTAAAAAGAACAACATGTCTGTTATAAGAACTGTCTGTCCTGCAGAAAAGCACTCATGTATTTAAAGACATATGGATAAGGATATTCACTGAAGTATTATTTTAGTAGAAAAATATTTGAAACACCCTAATTTTCCAAAAACAAGCAGCTGATTAAATATTTTTTGTACATACAAATATGTGGCCCTTAGAAAGAATGAAATGAAACTACTGTCAAGAACTGTCAGGGGTTTGAGATTTTACCCTACTTGGAAGTTAATGACTTAGTGTTCCACAGGTGTTGGCAGAAGACATGAAACTCCTGGGTCACATTCAAATAATTTTATCATTCATGTCACAGAAAGCATCAAGAAATTCATGTTCATAAAGTTTCCCCTGACTAAAGAGATGATATAGAGGGTCTAGCCTGGATGCTACACATATAGTAGGCTTGTATCATAGAGGAGGAATCTGGAGTTTAGGGACTAGAATCTTACATAATGGGTTGTAAGAAAACTTGCTGGACATTTGCCCTGGAGAGAAATGTTACCTTTATTATTTTATTATAGTGCACAGTGAATATACCTTCACCTTTTCCCCACCGGAGGGAGACAACTCTATCTTCCAAAGCTATTTTCTCTACACACATTCTTGAAAAAGTAGTTCTGAACAAAAAGCAGTTAGTACCTCTGCCTTCAACTGGTGCAGAAACAAGAGACCCATAAAAAATTGTCTCCCAACAATATCCATCTCTCATTTCTACACCATTTTGGCACCTGTCAAATTTCCCCATGAATATGCTGCTACTCTGATTAATTTGACCAACAGGGATAGGATTAACTTGTCATATATATAATTTAATTAAGAGTACTATAAATAAGGTTCCAAGCATAAAGATGAACCCAATTTGCAGTATTGCCTTCAAATATGTGTTTTCCCCAGTCTCAAACTTCTGAATCCAAACAATTAAACAAATACCATAACTCATTCAGGGTCTACCTTAGAAGGTATCTTAGTCTGCTTAGGCTGCCATAACAAAATATCACAGGCCAAATGACTCAAAAGACAGAAATTTATTTCCTTACAGTCTGGAGGCTAGAAGTCCAAGATCAAGGTTCCAATCAATTTGGTTTCTGGTAAGAGCTCTCTTCCTGGTTTGCACACAGCCACTTTCTTGCAGAGTTCTCACGTGGTCTTTCCTCTGTGTGTGTTCATATGCCAGGTTGTGGGGAGGACAGGAGCACGAGCTCTCTGGTATCTGTTTTCATAAGAACATTATTTATCAGAGAGGGGCCTCACCCATACGATCTCATTTAAAGTTAATTACTTCTGTAAATGCCCTATCTTCAAAAACCATCACACTGTGGGGTAGGACTTCAACATATAAATTTTGGGGGCAGGGGAGACACAAACATCCAGTCACTAACAGAAATCCAGGTGTATTTACTCTGAAGTGTTTTTTTTATTGACCTTTCTAATTGCCCCAAAGTATTAATACAGTTACAAAAGAATGTAATTGTATAGAATCCACCTTGGTTCATAAAGAGGAAATCTAGGATAACTCTATCTTTTATAATAATCCTGTCCAGTGATTTGAGACTAATTTACATGTCTTCTAGGGCCAAGGCACTATTTCCTTAATATTTGAAGTCCTTTTATAACCATCCCTACAAATCATCATGCTTTCTGCAGAGAAGCAAGTTAATGCTTGGCTTCTGCATAAGAAGTACAGAAGGTACATATGAGGTCCATGGGAAGAAAATATTGTTTACAATGGGCGAGGCTCCACCAGTGGGGTCTACATTAATCAGATAGCAGGTTTATAGTGCCTCCAGTGTGGCCTGTTGGCCAACCGGCAAACTCTAACATTCCAAATGCAGTTTAATAACAACTGTTTTTGAAGTGTCTGCCTGAAGGCAGTCAGGTAAATCTGTGCTTTATGCCTATCATCAGCAAGGTGGCAACCTTCTACCCAACAGAATGACTGAGAAGGAGGGACATCTGAGATTACACATTAGAGTTACAGGAACTGCAGCCATCTACTGTTGTTTCTGATAGACTTCCCAGTGAAGTTAAGGGGAATAGTGATTAATTCATTCTTGGAGCTAGCTAGTAGGATATGGAAGACCCACTAATCAGTTAAATTTAATCTTCTAGCAAGAGTTTGGAAGAGCAGCACAAGGGCATTTTCATTCATGACAAAGAATCCAGGGGTGGTTCTGAAAGACCAAAAAAAAAAAAAAACCCTGTTAATTTTTCTCATATCTTTCAGCATGTAAGGCATTCCTCTTCCCCCATCTTTACAATATCAGTATATTCTATTCCTGTAATCATACTTTACCTTTTCAAAAATTATCTCCTGTTCACACCCAGACATTTCATATGGAAGAATCAGATTCAACAGGGACAAGAATATTATTATAAAATTTATTCAGAATTACATTTGAATCCTCCTTTGTCTAGGCTGTCACCTGGAGTGTGCATCAATTATGTCAGCATAGGTCTATTGTTGGAGGAAAGAATGGCATACCATGTTCAGGAATGGTCAGAAAAGAATACTGAATTTTCAATACAGGGCATTATAATGATTCCCTACCCTTTTTGTCCTGATTATTTTCCAGAAATCTGTTGAGAATAAATGATCTCTTTGTAGGAAAAGGTGATTTTAGTGACAAAACTGCCTTACTAAAATGGGCAGATCAGAAGTAGATAAGATTGAAAAATCTTTTTGAGATGGTTTTTGAGGAAGTCAACAATAATAGATATCTGTGAATGGTAAGAAGCATGAAACATCCATCAGTCCATTGTTGAATCACTTTTTGTGATAAAAATAGTACATTATTGTCAGACTTCAAATGATCCAGAAAGCTGAATATATGACACACATTAATCTGAAGAGCTATGATGGCATGACTAGAATCATCTAATCAAAGTGGAATAGAAACTCTATAGTTTGAGAAAGTGTAAACAGACATGAGGTAATACACTTGGCTTTGAGAAAGGTTCAAAAGTTCATATAGGCATTGTACTATGAGTGGGCAGGGAAATGTGACTTGTGATATGTGGAGTCTCCCACCATGAAACAACCAGGTTGACTTTTGGCAGGGATCACAAGTCTGGCATGCAGTGGTAGTTTCTGCAACAAAAAAATAGAGACCTTTATTTTGTACCCAGCCTATGATGGTGGATGTGTTACCCTCTACAGCATGGTGGCAGATTCATGCAGCATTGCTGGTAATGTGATCAATACAGACTTAAACAGCAGCTTAATTTTAGTCTCATGAGAGAATGGACCCTCCCACAGCATCACATGAATGACTGTCACAGTTTGTTCAGTAGTCTTTACTTGTTTCTATAGCTTGCAGCTCCACAGAGGGAAGTCTTTAATCTGTCAGTCTCTAATTTTCTAAGTGACAACTCAATAGCTAGGCTATTGGCAATAGTAAAAATATAACAAGTTTCATTGAGAAGACTACTGGCCAGAGGCATGAGAACAGACTTTAGTTTTGTCTTCTGAATAGGGTAACCATATCCATTTTCAATTCTATATAGGTGGAGTTGAGGTTTAACAGGTACTACATCCAGTGGATCCTATTGTTTCAGATTAGCCTATCAGTGAACCTGTCCCAGGCATTTATGGGAAACTATGAATTTAGGGTTCCATTGAACCAGCAGTTTTCCTTCAGGTGACAGAGTGAGCAATAAATTATCCCCCAAAAGGAGAGCTGTCACTATTTAAATGTAAAAACAAGAGTCTACTGGGACCAGACTGGCTGCATTATTGAACAAACTATTTCCATTTAAAAAGTGAGTCTTGTTGAGGCTTCCTTACCTTATTAGTCATCAAGTCTGACTTGATCCACCCAAGTGGGTGGAAAATAAAAACTATCAGACTGGAGAGTCACAGGATCTCCTTGACTCAAGTATTAAGTTTTGACAAAAGCCCAATAGCAACTTATTAGATGTTTTTCAAAAGAAGTGATGAATCCAAAACCCCAATGGTATTTCCACATGGAGACCTCTTCCCTTTATCAGATGGTCTGATTGGAAAAATCATGAGTCATAGAGACTTACAGCTCAAAGGTGTCAATAAGTCTATGGGCCTTAAATGTACTAACACTTCTCTATGTGTGGCTTTTTATCTAGTTGGGATAATATTCTCTGATAAAAGAGGAAAGGAAGTACAAGCATGTAACATCAATCTATTATACATGTAAATGTAGAGTCAAGAGTAACATTAAACTAACCAAAAGGACCCTACACATAAAGCCATGTTAGCTTTGTTTTCCTATTGTAAACCCAATCAAAAATCCATCAGTTGAATCTGAACCCTCTTTCCCCCAATAGCCTGATCAGGAAGGATGTTGTGTTGGGTTCCTGTATCCAATGGAGACATCAAAGTTTTAATCTTTCTCCTTTCTAAAGTTCCCTGGCAAGTTATTTGGACACATATAACCCTTGGTCCTTCTTGAGGTCAAGCTCCCTGCTTAATTATCTTTGCACCTAAAGAAACTATGGCTACAGTTAAAGGAGAAGAAGGAAACAGGATGTGGAGGAAAGGAATGGCTGCATGTAAGTATAGAAGACACTCAGTTTTGAGAAGTGGGAAGTACTCATGGCTTAACTAAATGAATGTATGTTTTGTATGTTTTATATCCACCCAAAACTCTGTACTTCATTGTTTACATCATTTATTTCACCTTTGGAGATCTCCTGACTCAGTTGCTATATCCACATTGCTTTTCAGCTGGGGTCTGGGTTTTTTGCTCCACTGTAGTGATAAAATCTATTCTTCCTCCCTCCTGGAGGAGAGTAGGGACAATAAAAATACCATTTTGTGGTTTCTTTCAATATTACCACTTATTTATCAGTCTCTAAACATTCAGTAACAGGCAGGACAGTGATAGTCTTTTACTATTTGTCTCTGTCATCTGTACAACAACATGTACTATTGCATCTCAGATAATCATTTCACATCCCAAACTTGACTTGTAAGAACCTCATCCTTTCTCTTCCAAAAAGCCATTTCTCTATCAGTGTCCTATCTCTATCATCAAAAGCTGTCAAAAACAGTTGAAGGTCTGAGATCTTACTACTTGCCATCTAAGAAGTTATCCCACTATAGTTTCATGGATACTGGCAAAAGACATGAGACTTCAGGGTCAGAGACAAAGTTCTTGATAACTCACAATGTAGTAAACAGGATGAACTTCCTGTTTGTGTCTGTTGCCCTTGACCCCAAGTCCCACAGGAACAACACAGAGCAGTGAAGGTGTATGCCATGCATATAGTGGGTTTGTGTCATGCCTGAAAAAGTGCAAGGTTAGGAACCAGAATCTTTTAAAATGAGTTGCAAGCAAACCTGCTTGAAATGTTCCCTGGAGGGACACATTATCTTTACCATACCAAACAGTGAAAAACAAACAAATAAACTGCCCTTTGCTCTGGAGAGAGACATTGTTATTATCTTTGAAGGCTCTTTACAAATTTCCTTGGAAAAAAATGAGAACAAAATGGCAGTTAGTGCCTCTGTTCACAGAAACATGAGACCTTTTGAACCGTGCCTCCCTTAAAATATTTATATAGTAATGTAACAATATATAAGTCATAGTGTTAAATAATAATGTTTCAAGGCAATATGTATAGCATGATCTTGATTATGTAAGGAAATATGCTTGGGTTATGCTCTTCTTAAAGTTTCTACACGGCTTAAATCTTAAACAATAAGAATGTTTTCAGGTATTATTTATATAATTATAAGTTAGGTAATATAAAAGAAATTGAATAGAAAGAAGAACCTATAAAATATTAAGATTGTTTTTAAGTACAAGAATGTTTCTCTACAAGTTATTGTAACTATTATTAATATGTTAATTAAATAATTTGAAACTCCTGCTAAGACAAAGTCTAGTTGTTTAAATAGATTCTGTTTTAATTTATAAGGTGCATTTTACTGAGGTAAGATTTGAAAAGCTGCTGCATTTCTAGAAAGTCAGGGCATTTAAATTTCAAGTAACAAAGCAGTTACAATGTAAATATCTATTGTTAAGTTTCTTTCTTCTTCAGAACAGAAAAAAGTTTATGTCTTTCTGATTGAAAAAAAAATGTGTGTATATGGGTTATACATACACACACACACACACACACACTTTAAATAAATATATACACATAGGCAAACATATATTTATGTGTTTTCTTATATCCAAACACAGAGACATGATTTCTATTTTTTAACACCTATTTTTTGTCTATCTCCACTTTCTTTTATGTGAAAAATAACGAAGGACTTTAATAAAACTGGCAGCTGAGTAAATGACTTCAAAGAGCCATTTGTTTATCTTTCTTTCATTCATTAATTCATTCATTCATGAAGTATTTTTTTCAATACTTAAAATATGCCAAGCACTCTTCTAGATATTAACCATGCAGTGGTTAACAACAGTCTGCTATCATAAAATTGATACTCTAATTTTGGAAAACCAACAAAAAACAAATATACACTCTAATGTGCTACAAATAATAAAAAGTAAAGAAACAGAACTTCATAAGTATGTTCTCTTAGAAAGGTAAGAGAAAGCTCTGTGGGGAACAAACACATGTAAGAAGTGAGATAATATGTCATGCAAAGGTGATAAAGAAGGCATTCCCCCAAAAAATTATATCTTAAACTTACCACAAAGGTTTTAAAAGCCCAGTAGTCTTAACTTGCATAAAAGAATATCAGCCCAATAGTTATCTTTCCAGATAAGGTTGAAGGAATGACAAGAACAAAGTTATGTTGAGCCACGATGATTTGAAAGACAATGAAAACAGTATAGACTCTCTTTTTGAAGTTTTATATTGGAATATTTCATATTTAATGTGATAGAGAATAAATTTGAAAACAACATGAACACCCATCCATGTACCACCCAACTTTCTTAAATCTAAACATTTTATTTGTCTCACATGTGATTTTAAAGAAATAAAATATTACATATACAGTTGAAGAAATAAAATATTACATATACAGTTGAAGACTCCTACATACCTTTCTACTCTCCTGAATTCATTTCCCCTACCTCTTTCTCTAGAAATTACCACTATCCCATATTTTGTGTTTGGATGCAAGGTGTAGACTATATCAAATACCTCTTATACATAATTCATCTTGGCCTCACCAGTCTCTTATGCTTGCCACTGCTGTGGATACAGTTATTGTGTCATATATGATCAGTTTTATGTAAAAGACATTTGGTAGCACTTTAATTCAGGCCCAAATTGTATACCTCTGGTTTCCATCCTCTATTTTATCCTTTGTTTTCTCTATTGCAGCAGTGACCATGAAACACTGTAAGAACAAATTCAGGTTTCATGCAGATACAACCTGGAAATATGAAAAAGTAAATGATCTGTTAGGCAAAACTTTGGTCATCAGTATGGAGGTTAATGGATAAATTCCATCCTCTAACTCTCCCTAAACAGATATGCTTCATATGGGTAATCAGATGGTCCTGTGAGATAAAGCAGCCAGTGACCTATAGAGGTTGCCAACTTTATAATGCATCCTTGTCTTGGTTGTTTTACGTTTTCTGCTTTGTTTTTCCTGTCCCTCAATCATGCCCCCTAAGATGATATACCCTGACAAACTACTTACATATAAACTTTTGCCACATGCTTTGTTTTCTAAGTAATTCAGGGTATGATAATTGTCTTTTGATGCATCAGAGCATTTTTAATTTTAATATAGTTAGTTTGTACACTTTTCCCCTCTTGTGGTAAGCTTTTTGCAATAAGTGTAAGAAATTCTCCCCTAACCCAAGGTCATGAATATATTCTTCTGTATTTTCTTCTAAATGTTTGGTGTAAAGTTTAAGAATCTACTTTTGTTTTCCCTAAATGGATAATCAGTTATCTTAACAACATTTACTGAATGAATAATCCATCCTTTCTCAAATTTTATTATTAAAATTTTCAAATATACAGAGAAGTTAAATAAAAAGAATGGTGTTTAATGTGTCAATTACCCTTTGCTTAAAAAAATGGCATACTTGCTTGAGCTGTATCTCTCTGTATAAATACATTGTATAACTGCTTTTTTAAACTAGAGTCCAATCAAAGTTAATGCATTATAAGTCTTTAAATATTAAATGTAGAGTAATACTATTATCTTTATTTCATAACAGTGATAATTTGAAAACATCAGACCAGTTGTGAGATACAATGCCCTCATTCTAGATCTGATTTTTTCCTCTGCATGTTGTTTAACATTGTCCTCTATCCCCTATATTTCTTCTAATCTGGAAGGAAGATATAAAGGCTGGATTTGGATCAGGTTAAACAATTTTGTTAAAAAATAAGTGATGCTGTGTTCTATGTATTGTATTATGTCAGGATATATGCAATGTTAGTTTTTACTATTATTCATGATACTAAATTTGATTACTTGGTTGATATGATAACTCCTAGTTGCAGCAATTTTAATAGGTAAATTTTCCTGTTGTAATTACCAATGACATTTCCCTTAGTGCATTAACTACATTACCCTTATCAAATAACCATTATTCTGTATTTGGTGTGTTTCCCAAAATATTGATTACATGCTTATCTTGCTAAACAATGTATAGAATTATATACATTGCAATGTATAGAGTTTACAATTTTATATAAATGTCATTATCCTTTGTACTTCCTTCTACAATGCTTTTCGAATTGACTATTTGTGAGATTCATCTATACTTATTCATAAAATTCTATTTTATCAGTATGGACAGGATGAATTATCATATTGGCAACCTCTGTTACATAAGATTCTAATATAAAGACCACTAAGAAATTGAAAAAAAATACCTAGGAATAATAGTGTATTGGTTTGAAACATGTAATGAAATTGGTCATTATCCTTGCATTCAAAAGCAAGTCTAAAAGAAAAGGCTTTGGGGATGACTTATTTATTTATTTATTTATTTATTTAAATTCAATTAGCCAACATATAGTACATATCATTAGTTTCAGATGTAGAGTGCAATGACTCATCAGTTGCACATAAAACCCAATGCTCATCACATCATGTCCCCTCTTTAATGCCCATCACACAATTAACCCATCTTCCCACCTACCTCCCCTCCAGGACCCTCAGTTTTATTTTGTTTTGTTTGTCTATAGTGAAGAGTCTCTCATGGTTTGTCTAACTCTCTGATTTCTTTTAATTCTGTTTTCTTTTGCTTTTCCTGTTATCTGTTCTGTTTCTTATATTCCACATATGAGTGAAACCATATAATTGTCTTTCCCCAGTTGACTTATTTCACTCAGCATAATACCCTCCAGTTCCATCCACATCAATGTAAATGGTAAGTATTCATTCTTTCTTTTTTTCAAAGATTTTATTTATTTATTTGACAGAGACAGAGAGAGATCACAAGTAGGCATAGAGGCAGGCAGAAAGAGAGGAGGAAGCAGGCTTCCTGCTGAGCAGAGAGCTTGATGTGGGGCTTGATCCCAGAACCTTGATATCATGACCTGAGCTGAAGGCAGAGGCTTAACCCACTGAGCCACCCAGTTGTCCTGCATTCATACTTTCTAATGGCTGAGTAATATGCCATTATACACACACACACACACACACACACACACACACACACACACACACAAAGTGGAACAGATCAACAAAACTAGAAGCTGGTTCTTTGTAAGAATTAATAAGATCAATAAACCTCTGGCCAGACTTACCCAAAAGAAAAGAGAAAGGACCCAAATTAATAAAATCATGAATGAAAGAGGAGAAATCACAGCCAATACCAAGGAAATAGAGACAATTATTGGAACGTATTACCAGAAGCCATATGCCAACAAATTGGGCAATCTGGAAGAAATGGATGCATTCCAGGAAACATATAAACTACCAAGACTGAAACTGAAAGAAATAGACAATCTGAACAGACTCATAACCAGCAAGGAAATTGAAGCAGTAATTAAAAGCCTCCCTGAAAACAAGAGCCCAGGGCCAGGTGGCTTCCCAGTGGAATTCTACCAAACATTTAAAGAAGAAAGCATACCTATTCTATGGAAGCTGTTTCAAAAAATAGAAATGGAAGGAAAACTTCCAAACTCATTCAATGAGGCCAACATTACCCTGATCCCCAAATCAGACAAATGCCCCATCAAAAAGGAGAATTACAGACCAATATCCCTGATGAATATGGATACCAAAATACTCAACAAGATCCTAGCCAATAGGATCCCATGGTACATTAAAAGAATTATCCAACACAACCAGGTTGGATTTATTCCTGGGATGCAATGGTGGTTCAACATTCAAAAATGAATCATCGTGATAGATCACATTAACAAAAGAAGAGACAGGAACCATAGGATCCTCTCAATTGATGCAGGAAAAACATTTGACAAAATACAGCATCCTTTTTTTTGATTAAAACTCTTCGAAATGTAGGAATACAGGGCACATAGCTCAATATCATAAAAGTCATCGACAAAAAGCCCACAGAGAATATCATTCTCAATAGGAAAAACTAAGAGCTTTTCCCCTAAGGTCAGGAACACGACAGAGATGCTCACTCTCACCACTTTTGTTCAATGTAGTACCAGAATTCATAGCCTCATCAATCAGACAACAAAACGAAACAAAATCTATTCAAATTGGCAAAGAAGAAGCAAGCTCTCTCTCTCTTTCACTTTTTAAAAGATTTTATTTATTTGACAGAGAGAGAGATCACAAGAATGCAGAGCAGCAGGCAGAGAGAGAGGAGAAAGCAGGTTCCCTGCTGAGCGGAGACTCTGATGCAGGGCTTGATTCCAGGACCCTGAGATCATGACCTGAGCTGAAGGCAAAGGCTTAACCCACTGAGCCACCCAGGTGCCCTAAATTCTCTCTCTTCACAGATGACATGATACTTTATGTGGAAAACCAAAAGACTCCACCCCAAAACTGCTAGAACTCATACAGCAATTCAGCAATGTAGCAAGATATAAAATCAATGCATAGAAATCAGTTTCATCTCTATACACTAACAGAGTGACTACAGAAAGAGAAATTAAGGAATTGATCCAATTTACAATTGCAGTAAAACCCATAAGATGCCTAGGAATAACCCTAACCAAAGAGGTAAAAGGTCTGTATTCTAGAAAATACAGGACACTTGTGAAAAAATTGTGAGGCACAAAGAGATGGAAAAGCAATCCATGCTCATGGATTGGAGGAATAAACACTGTGAAAATGTCTATGCTGCCTAGAGCAATCGCCACTCTCAGTGCAATCCCTATCAAAATAGTATCTCAATTTTTCACAGAGCTGGATCAAACAACCCTGAAATTTGTATGGAACCAGAAGAGACCCTGAAATGCCAGGGGAATGTTGAAAAGGAAAACCAAATCTGGGGCCATCAGGATGTCTGAGTTCAAGCTCTCTTATGAAGCTGTGATCATTGAGACAGCATGGTGCTGACTCAAAATCAGAGACACAGATCAATTGAAGAAGATAGATACCCCAGAAATGGACCCTCACCTCTATGGTCAACTAATGTTCAACAAGCAGGAAAGAATATGCAATGGAAAAACAAAAACTAAAACAAAAACAGTCTCTTCAAAAAATCATGCTGGAAAAACTGAACAGACACATGTGGAAGAATGAAACTAGACCATTCTCTTACACCATAGCTCAAAATGAATGAAAAATCAAAATGTGAGTCAGGAAACTGTCAAAATTGTAGAAGAGGACACAACTATCAACTTCTTTTACCATCGACAAAGCAACTTTTTGCAAGACACATCTGTAAAAGCAATGGAAACTAAAACAAAAACGAACTTTTTTGACATCATCAAGATAATAAGTTTCTAGGGCTCCTGGGTGGCTCAATTGGTTAAGTATCTGCCTTTGCCTCAAGTCATGATTCAAGGATCCTGGGACTGAGCCTTACATCGGGCTCCCTGACGGTGGAGGATATTATTCTCCCTCTCCATCTGCCACTCCCCTAGCTCATCCTTTTTCTCTCATTCTCTTTCTTCCTCAAATAAATAAATAAAATCTTAAAAAGAGAGAGAGATAAATATCTTCTGCACAGCAAAGGAACCATTCAGCAAAACTAAAAGGCAACCTATGGAATGGGAGAAGATATTTGTAAATGACATTACAGATTATGGGCTGGTATCCAAGATCTGTAAAGAACTTCTCAAACTCAACACCTGAAAAACAAGTAATCCAGTCAAAAATGGGCAGAAGACATGAAAACAAACACTTCTCCAAAGAAGACATACAAATGGCCAACAGACACATTAAAAAATTCCCCACATCACTTGTCATCAGTGAAATACAAATCAAAACCACAATGAGATACCAGGTTACTCAAGGCAGAATGGCTAAAATTAACAAGACAGGGAACTACAAATGTTGGCAAGGATGTGGAGAAAGGGAACAGCCACTCTGGAAAACAGTATGGAGGTTCCTCTGGGACATTAAAAATAGAGCTACCCTGCAACCTAGCAATTGCACGACAGGTATTTATCCAAAGGATACAGATGTAGTGAAAAGAAGGTGCACATGTCCATTAACGTTCATATTAGCAATGTCCACAATAGTGAAAGATGGTAGCCAAGAGCTCAGATGCTTTTCAACAGATAAATGAATAAAGAAGATGTGGTTCATATATACAATGGAATATTACTCAGCTCTCAGAAAGGATCAGTATCTACCATTTACAGCAACATGGATAGAATTAGAGGGTATTACACTACATGAAATAAGTCAACAGAGAAACACCTTTATCATATGGTTTCACACTTATGTGGAACACAAGGAATAGTGCAATTGACAGTTGGGATGGGGGGGGTGAAACAAATGGGAAGAAATCAGAGAGGGAGACACACCATGTGAGACTTGTGACTCCAGGAAACAATCTGAGGGTTGTGGAAAGGGCAGTGGGTGAGGGGATGGGATAACTGGGTGATGGGCATTAAGGAGGGCACATGATATGATGATCAGTGAGTGTTATACTGTGTTATACTGAACTGATGAATCATTGAACATTATATCAAAAACTGTTGATGTACTATACCTTGGCCAATTGGATTTAAATAAACAAAAATAAAGAAATGGATAAATAAATACATACATAAATACATAATATCTTTAAAAATAAAAGTTCTCCTCTTACACTGTTGGTGGGAATGCAAGTTGGTGCAGCCACTTTGGAGAACACTGTGGAGATTCCTCAAGAAATTACAAATAGAGTTTCCCTATGACCCTGCAATTGCACTACTGGGTATTTACCCCAAAGATACAGATGTAGTGAAAAGAAGGGCCATCTGTAACCCAATGTTTATAGCAGCAATGGCCACGGTTGCCAAACTGTAGAAAGAACCAAGATGCCCTTCAACGGACAAATGGATAAGGAAGATGTGGTCCATATACACTATGGAGTATTATGCCTCCATCAGAAAAGATAATACCCAACTTTTGTAGCAACATGGACGGGACTGGAAGAGATTATGCTAAGTGAAATAAGTCAAGCAGAGAGAGTCAATTATCATATGGTTTCACTTATTTGTGGAGCATAGCAAATAGCGTGGAGGACAAGGGGAGTTAGAGAGGAGAAGGGAGTTGGGGGAAATTGGAAGGGGAGGTGAACCATGAGAGACTATGGACTCTGAAAAACAATCTGAGGGGTTTGAAGCGGCAGGGGGTGGGAGGTTGGGGGAACCAGGTGTTGGGTATTAGAGAGGGCACGGATTGCATGGGTGTGGTGCAAAAACAAGGAATACTGTTATGCCGAAAATAAAAAAAAATTAATTTAATTTAAAATAAAATAAAATAAAAGTTCTATGCATAAATAAGTACTCAATAATTTTGAGCTTTTTCTGGTAGATTGCAAATTTTCAGCTTTCCTCATCAAGATGGATATCAGACACTCTGGTTCTTTTGCTGTCCTTTTGGCTTTTGTTAGCCAATAGAACATGACAGAAACAATATTGAGGTAGTTTTAGTCTTAGACTTCAAAAAATCTTGCACACTTTTACTCTTTTATAATCCTGCCAGGCCTGTGTACTAGATAATGAGAAACACATACAGTAGTTACACCCACTGTACCCCCACTTCCAGACCCAAAAATCAACCACCCACCAAAAGCAGAAATGCTTGGTTAACGGACAGCTGATTGCATACACATGTTTGAGAAGTCAGAGGGACTGCCCAGCTTCCCAACCCAACCTACCCACAGAGAGACTCATGAACTAAACAATTTTTTTAAATATTTTATTTATTTATTTGACAGAGAGAGAGATTACAAGTAGGCAGAGAGGCAGAGCAGAGAGAGAGGGGAAGCAGGCACCCTGCTGAGCAGAGAGCCCCATACTGGGCTTGATCCCAGGACCCTGAGATCATGACCTAAGCTGAAGGCAGAGGCTTAACTCACTGAACCACCCAGGTGCCCCAAACAAATGGTTTTTTATTGAAGTCACTAAATTTTGGATTAAAAAAAATATTTAAGTTTTATTTAGTTAATATACAATGCAATATTGGTTTCAGGAGTAGAATTCAGTGATTCATCACTTACATACAACAGTCAGTGCTTATCACAAATTACCCTTCTTATTTTTTTAAAGTTTTTATTTGTTCATTTGACAGAGAGAGAGAGGTCACAAGTAGACAGAGAGGCAGGCAGAGAAAGAGGGGGAAGCAGGCTTCCTGCTGAACAGAGAGCCCAATGTGGGCCTCGATCCCAGGACTCTGAGATCATGACCTGAGCTGAAAGCAGAGGCTTAACCCACTGAGCCAACAAATTACCCTTCTTAATATCCAACATCATCTAGCCCATTTCCTACCCACCTCCCTCCATCAACACTCAGTTTGTTCTCTATCAATCTCTTAATTAACCAAGTCAAGTTCTCATGCAACAGTATGCCACCAGTTAGGAGAGGGAGAATACAAAGGAATTTTAAGGCATATTTCAAGCTCTCAAATATTTGTTTTTTTTTTTAATTTTAAGATTTATTTCTTTATTTTAGAGAGAGAGAGAGAGTGAGTGAGCTTGAGGCAGAGACAGAGGGAGAAAAATCCTTAAGCAGAATCCATGCTGAGCATGGAGGCTGATGGGGGAATTAATCTCATAAACCAGAGATCAAGACCCTGAGATCATGACCTAAGCTGAATGCTTAATTGACTGTACCACCCAGACACACTCAAATAGCTAACATTCTTGCACATAAGATGAGAATGACGCATATGGAAAATTATATACCACGCAAAAGATAAGATATAATAAGATTATATTTCTCCATATATATGGGCTCCTCTGTAAGAAGATTAGATTATTAAGGAAGCAGGCTACTCAATTCATGCTTAATGGAGGTACATGGAGACAGTTATAATCTTTATTCCTGTGCTTCCATAATAGTAACTGAGAGCGCTGGATTTGCGGCAGTTGATTTGAAAAAATAATTGGTGGGTAGATAAAACCCCTTTTGGTTCTCAATAGAAAGCTCCCCTTTGGGATAACTTCTGATTGGATCACTGGAAAAAAATTATGTGAGACAAGCAAATAAACTGACAGAAAGGAGGAAAGGGAAGGTAGCCCATTCCATTAGTAAGCATGCTATGGAAGTATGAAATCTTGTATTTATTTTTATTTATTTTTAATTTTTAAACAATTTTTAAGGATTTTATTTATTTATTTGAGACAGAGAGATACAGAGAGAGAAAACATGAGCAGGGAGAGAGGTAGAGTGAGAGGGGGAAGCAGACTCCCTACCAAGCCAGGATCCCAATGTGGGGCACTAAACTAAATAAGTATTACTTTTGTTTTTAATTTTAATTTTTATAAACATATAATATATTTTTATCCCCAGGGGTACAGGTCTGTGAATCGCAGGTTTACACGCTTCACAGCGCTCACCATAGCACATACCCTCCCCAATGTCCATAACCAGACCCCCCTCTCCAAAACCCCTCCCCCCATCAACCCTCAGTTTGTTTTGTGAGATTAAGTCACTTACGGTTTGTCTCCCTCCCAATCCCATCTTGTTTCATTTAGTCTTCTCCTACCCCCTTAAATCCCTGTTTCATCTCCTCTCCCTCATATCAGGGAGATCATATGATAGTTGTCTTTCTCTGATTGACTTATTTCCCTAAGCATGATACCCTCTAGTTCCATCCACGTCATCACAAATGGCAAGATTTCATTTCTTTTGATGGCTGCATAGTATTCCATTGTGTATATATACCACCTCTACTTTATCCATTCATCTGTGGAGGGACATCTAGGTTCTTTCCATAGTTCGGCTATTGTAGACATTGCTGCTATAAACATTCAGGTGCACGTGCCCCTTCAGATCACTACGTTTGTATCTTTAGGGTAAATACCCAGTAGTGCATTTGCTGGGTCATAGGGTAGTTCTATTTTCAACATTTTGAGGAACCTCCATGCTGTTTTCCAGAGTGGTTGCACCAGCTTGCATTCCCACCAACAGTGTAGGAGGGTTCCCCTTTCTCCGCATCCTCACCAGCATCTGTCATTTCCTGACTTGTTAATTTTAGCCATTCTGACTGGTGTGAGGTGATATCTCATTGTGGTTTTGATTTGTATTTCCCTGATGCCGAGTGATATGGAGCACTTTTTCATGTGTCTGTTGGCCATCTGGATGTCTTCTTTGCAGAAATGTCTGTTCATGTCTTCTGCCCATTTCTTGATTGGATTATTTGTTCTTTGGGTGTTGAGTTTGCTAAGTTCTTTATAGATTCTGGACACTAGCCCTTTATCTGATATGTCGTTTGCAAATATATTCGCCCATTCTGTCAGTTGTCTTTTGGTTTTGTTAACTGTTTCCTTTGCTGTGCAAAAGCTTTTGATCTTGATAAAATCCCAATAGTTCATTTTTGCCCTTGCTTCCCTTGCCTTTGGCGATGTTCCTAGGAAGATATTGTTGTGGCTGAGGTCGAAGAGGTTGCTGCCTGTGTTCTCCTCAAGGATTTTGATGGATTCTTTTCTCACATTGAGGTCCTTCATCCATTTTGAGTCTATTTTCATGTGTGGTGTAAGGAAATGGTCCAATTTCATTTTTCTGCATGTGGCTGTCCAATTTTCTCAACACCATTTATTGAAGAGGCTGTCTTTTTTCCATTGGACATTCTTTCCTGCTTTGTCGAAGATTAGTTGACCTTAGAGTTGAGGGTCTATTTCTAGGCTCTCTATTCTGTTCCACTGATCTATGTGTCTGTTTTTGTGCCAATACCATGCTGTCTTGATGATGACAGCTTTGTAATAGAGCTTGAAGTCCGGAATTGTGATGCCACCAACTTTGGCTTTCTTTTTCAATATTCCTTTGGCTATTCGCGGTCTTTTCTGGTTCCATATAAATTTTAGGATTATTTGTTCCATTTCTTTGAAAAAAATGGATGGTACTTTGATAGGAATTGCATTAAATGTGTAGATTGCTTTAGGTAGCATAGACATTTTCACAATATTTATTCTTCCAATGCAGGAGCATGGAACTTTTTTCCATTTCTTTGTGTCCTCCTCAATTTCTTTCATGAGTACTTTATAGTTTCCTGAGTATAGATTCTTAGCCTCTTTGGTTAGGTTTATTCCTAGGTATCTTATAGTTTTGGGTGCAATTGTAAATGGGATTGACTCCTTAATTTCTCTTTCTTCTGTCTTGTTGATGGTATAGAGAAATGCAACTGATTTCTGTGCATTGATTTTATATCCTGACACTTTACTGAATTCCTGTACAAGTTCTAGCAGTTTTGGAGTGGAGTCTTTTGGGTTTTCCACATAGAGTATCATATCATCTGCGAAGAGTGATAGTTTGACTTCTTCTTTGCCAATTTGGATGCCTGTAATTTCTTTTTGTTGTCTGATTGCTGAGGCTAGGACTTCTAGTACTATGTTGAATAGCAGTGGTTATAATGGATATCCCTGCTGTGTTCCTGACCTTAGCGGCAAAGCTTTCAGTTTTTCTCCATTGAGAATGATATTTGCAGTGGGTTTTTCATAGATGGCTTTGATAATATTGAGGTATGTGCCCTCTATCCCTACACTTTGAAGAGTTTTGATCAGGAAGGGATGCTGCACTTTGACAAATGCTTTTTGAGCATCTATGGAGAGTATCTTATGGTTCTTGTTCTTTCTTTTATTAATGTGTTGTATCACATTAATTGATTTGCGGATGTAGAACCAACCTTGCAGCCCTGGAAGAAATCCCACTTGGTCATGGTGAATAATCCTTTTGATGTACTGTTGAATCCTCTTGGCTAGTATTTTGGTGAGAATTTTTGCATCTGAGTTCATCAAGGATATTGGTTTGTAGTTCTCTTATTTGATGGGATCCTTGTCTGGTTTTGAGATCAAGGTGATGCTGGCCTCATAAAATGAGTTTGGAAGTTTTCCTTCCATTTCTATTTTTTGGAACAGTTTCAGGAGAATAGGAATTAATTCTCCTTAAAACGTTTGGTCGAATTCCCCCGGGAAGCTGTCTGGCCCTGGGCTTTTGTTTGTTTGGAGATTTTTGATGACTGTTTCAATCTCCTTACTGGTTATGGGTCTGTTCAGGCTTTCTATTTCTTCCTGGTTCAGTTGTGGTAGTTGACATGTCTCTAGGAATGCATCCATTACTTCCAGATTGTCAAATTTGTGGGCGTAGAGTTGCTCATAGTATGTTCTTATAATTGTCTGTGTTTCTTTGGTGTTCGTTGTGATCTCTCCTCTTTCATTCATGATTTTATTTATTTGGGTCCTTTCTCTTTTCTTTTTGATGAGTCTGGCCAGGGGTTTATCAATCTTATTAATTCTTTCAAAGAACCAGCTCCTAGTTTCATTGATTTGTTCTATTGTTTTTTTGGTTTCTATTTCATTCATTTCTGCTCTGATATTTATGATTTCTCTTTTCCTGCTGGGTTTCGGGTTTCTTTCTTGTTCTTTCTCCAGCTCCTTTAGGTGTAGGGTTACGATGTGTACTTGAGACCTTTCTTGTTTCTTGAGAAAGGCTTGTACCGCTATATATTTTCCTCTCAGAACTGCCTTTGTTGTGTCCCACAGATTTTGAACCATTGTGTTTTCATTATCCTTTGTTTCCATTAATTTTTTCAATTCTTCTTTAATTTCCTGGTTGACCCATTCATTCTTTAGAAGGATGTTGTTTAGTCTCCATGTATTTGGGTTCTTTCCAAATTTCCTCTTGTGATTGAGTTCTAGCTTCAGAGCATTGTGGTCTGAAAATATGCAGGGAATGATCCCAATCTTTTGATACCGGTTGAGACCTGATTTAGGACCGAAGATGTGATCTATTCTGGAGAATGTTCCATGTGCACTAGAGAAGAATGTGTATTCTGTTGTTTTGGGGTGAAATGTTCTGAATATATCTGTGATGTCCATCTGGTCCAGTGTGTCATTTAAGGCCTTTATTTCCTTGTTGATCTTTTGCTTGGATGATCTGTCCATTTCAGTGAGGGGAGTGTTAAAGTCCCCTACCATTATTGTATTATTGTTGATGTGTTTCTTTGATTTTGTTATTAATTGGTTTATATAGTTGGCTGCTCCCATGTTAGGGGCATAGATATTTAAAATTGTTAGATCTTCTTGTTGGACAGATCCTTTGAGTATGATATAGTGTCCTTCCTCATCTCTTATTTTAGTTTTTGGCTTAAGATCTAATTGATATGATATAAGGATTGCCACTCCTGCTTTCTTCTGATGTCCATTAGCATGGTAAATTCTTTTCCACCCCCTCACTTTAAATCTGGAGGTGTCTTCGGGTTTAAAATGAGTTTCTTGTAGGCAACATATAGATGGGTTTTGTTTTTTTATCCATTCTGATACCCTGTGTCTTTGACTGGGGCATTTAGCCCATTAACATTTAGGGTATCTATTGAGAGATATGAATTTAGTTCCATTGTATTGCCTGTAAGGTGACTGTTATAGTATATTGTCTCTGTTCCTTTCTGATCTACTACTTTTAGGGTCTCTCTTTACTTAGAGGATCCCTTTCAATATTTCCTGTAGAGCTGGTTTGGTGTTTGCAAATTCTTTCAGTTTTTGTTTGTTCTGGAAGCTTTTAATCTCTCCTTCTATTTTCAATGATAGCCTAGCTGGATATAGTATTCTTGGCTGCATGTTTTTCTTGTTTAGTGCTCCGAATATATCATGCCAGTTCTTTCTGGCCTGCCAGGACTCTATGGATAAGTCTGCTGCCAATCTATTATTTTTACCATTGTATGTTACAGACTTCTTTTCCCTGGCTGCTTTCAGGATTTTCTCTTTGTCACTAAGACTTGTAAATTTTACTATTTGGTGATGGGTTGTGGACCTATTCTTATTGATTTTGAGGGGGGGTTCTCTGTACCTCCTGGATTTTGATGCTTGTTCCCTTTGCCATATTAGGGAAATTCTCAATAATTCTCTCCAACATACCTTCTGCTCCCCTCTTTCTTTCTTCTGCTTCTGGAATCCCAATTATTCTAATGTTGTTTCATCTTATGGTGTCACTTATCTCTCAAATTCTCCCCTCATGGTCCAGTAGCTGTTTGTCCCTCTTTTGCTCAGCTTCTTTATTCTCTGTCATTTGGTCTTCTATATCGCTAATTCTTTCTTCTGCCTCATTTATCCTAGCAGTGAGAGCCTCCATTTTTGATTGCACCTCATTAATAGCTTTTTTGATTTCCACTTGGTTAGATTTTAGTTCTTTTATTTCTCCAGAAAGGACTTTTATATCTCCAGAGAGGGTTTCTCTAATATCTTCCATGCCTTTTTCAAGCCCGGCTAGAACCTTGAGAATCGTCATTCTGAACTCTAGATCTGACATATTACCAATGTCTGTATTGATTAGGTCCCTAGCCTTTGGTACTGCCTCTTGTTCTTTTTTTTGTCGTGAATTTTTCTGCCTTGTCATTTTGTCCAGATAAGAGTATATGAAGGAGCAAGTAAAATACTAAAAGGGTGGCAACAACACCAGGAAAATATGATTTAACCAAATCAGAAGAGATCCCAAAACGTGAGGGGGGAGAAAGGGGATAAAAAGAGGTTCAGAAGGAAAAAAAAAATGAAACAATTAAAAAAATAAAATGCATAAAGAAAAAATATAGAAAGAGAAATATATGTATATATATATATATATATATATATATATATATTAGATAAACTAGTTAAAAAACGTGAAAAAAGAAAAGGTTAAAAGTTTAAAAAAATTTAGCAGAAGAAGAGAAAAAAAATTGAAAAAGAAAAAAAAAATAAATTAACTGCAAGGCTAAAGAATCATGGGGAGAAAGCCATGAGTTCCGTGCATTGCTTTCTCCTCCTCTGGAAATTCCGCGGCTCTCCTTGGGATTGAAACTGCACTCCTTGGGAGGTGAACTTGGTCCTGGCTGGATTTCTTGTTGCTCTTCTGGGGGAGGGGCCTGTTGTAGTGATTCTCAAGTGTCTTTGCCCCAGGCGGAGTTGCACTGCCCTTACCAGGGGCCTTGCTGAGTAACCCGCTCGGGTTTGCTTTCAGGAGCTTTTGCTTCCTGAGTGCTTTCCGTAGAGTTCTGGAGGACGGGCATGAAGATGGTGGCTTCCCAGTCTCCAGCCCAGAGGAGCCGAGAGCCCGGGACCCCACTCTTCAGTGCGCCCTCAGAGAACAGCACCCAGTTACTCCCGTCACCCTGGCCTCCGTCCGCACTCCGAGCTGACCAAGCCTGCAACCGGTTCAAGGTAACCCCGAGCTTAGAACTCACTGCTCGGCTCTCTGTAGCTGGCTTCCCCATTCTAATACCTGTAAGCTCTGCGACACTCAGACACCCCCAATCCTTCTGTGACCCTGGGGGACCTGAGACCACACTGACCCCGT
The DNA here is from genome assembly GCF_010015895.1 of Lontra canadensis. NCBI lineage: Eukaryota > Metazoa > Chordata > Mammalia > Carnivora > Mustelidae > Lontra > Lontra canadensis. The sequence continues at coordinate 2,933,361 of NW_022631071.1, read as the reverse complement.
GTGGGCTTCACCCCGGTTAAGCCTCTGGACCGATGTCCCTCAGTGGAACAGACTTTTAAAGTCCTGATTTTGTGCTCCGTTGCTCAGCCGCTTACCGGGAGCCGCCCCTCCCCCCACAGTCTATCTTCCTGTTGCTTTGGATTCACTTCTCCGCCAGTCCTACCTTTCAGAAAGTGGTTGATTTTCTGTTTCTAGAATTGCTGTTCTTCTTCTCTTCGATCTCCCGTTGGATTTGTAGGTGTTTGCAATCTTTAGATAAGCTATCTAGCTGATCTCCCGCTACCTGAAGTAGTCTCAGCCTGCTACTTTTCCGCCATCTAGCAAGAGGCTCAGCATTACTTTTTAAAAACTGTTTATTGTTTATTTTTTTGTGTAGTGTTTTCTAAATTTAAGGGGAAGAAAGATTATTGAGAGGGAAAAACCCAAATACAGGGTTTTGTACAATTTGTCCCTGAAAAACGAGTTCAATTTGGTTTTTCCACTCACTGAAGGAAAAGAAAACAAGCTGTTCTCAATTGTATTTAAGTATTTGCCATTTAAAAAATGTCATGCTTTTCCCTTTTTTATTTGAAGATTGATGCACTTTTCTTTCTGGAGTGACACTTGCCAGTCAGTATTCCCAGTTTGACTGTCTCAAATTCAAAGCATATCAGAATGAAAAAAAGTAGTCCACTGTGACCAATTATGCATTTAGTATGTGGGCTGTGGAAGGGTTTCTAAAACATACTGGGAATCTTTCAAATCGCTCCCCATTATGTAAACAGTAAGTGGTGCTAACTAATGGGCTCATCTTTGACTTATAATTCTCTAGGCAGCACCACCCCATTTCCATTTTCTGTTCTCTGTGAATTACTAGCTAGGAGAAGGATAATGCGTCCCTTGCCTCACACACTTTATCTCTTTTGAAAAGAAAACTGAGAGGTTGTTAAGTTTTGATTATATTATTTTTAATTAATTTGTCCATTTCTTTCTCTTTTGTCATATTTTTTGACTAGAGTTCCTTTTGTCATCAAGTGAAGAAGAGACAGGATTTACAGCTCATCTACTCAAATGGACTCAGGAGTATTTTGTTGGTTGGTGGTGGCTGTTAAATTGAAAAAGAAATTTTAGAAACATTGATTGACAGAGCCCTTTTATGTATGCTTCATTTCTTGAATGCTGGCAGATTTCTTTACACTGCCTATGTTGCCATTCCCTGACCTTCCTCCATTGCATAGGCTCTTCAGCCAATTGCATGTGGAGGCACTTTTAATAAGCTAAGATATAGAAAGGGTTAATGTATAAGCTTCATTACATTTCTCATTTTTTCTTGTACCTCTCCTCCATATCTTTAGTCTGTATCCTAGGAAATATTCAGTGGTAAGAATGAAAATGATTCACTCTAAAAATTCTGAAAGGATTGCTTTGAAATTATGTGTGTTCTCAAATGACATACACTGATGAAGTCAGGAGGTCTCAGAGCTCTTCACAGCCTATCTGCATCCTCTTCATGCTTCTTGCTTCTGTCACCCTGGCCCTAATTCCTCTCACTGCATGCAGGCACCTTTCAATGATCAATCTCCTTCTCCTCTCAGGTTGCTGCATTGTTAGAAGCAGAGACAGAAGCAGACATAAGGGAAAAGATGCAAAATATGCATGTCTGGTTGTATTCTAAGACAAAAATACATGTTTCCAGAGCACCCTTTATTTTCTATGAGCTATAGATACTCTATTTTTTTTTCCTTTGACAAGAGTTACCAAGTGGTAACTCTTTATATGTATATAAATATATATAATATTATATATATATATATGTATATATATATATATATAAAGTATAGACCTAAAATTATTAATTAGATACCTTTTAAGGTTATGTAGGCAATGTACCTATTAAAATAATAACAACCAACATTTCTGGAGCACCTAACATTACTAACAATATTATGTACATTATCTCATTTATTCTTCATAGTAACTTGATAAAGAAAATGTTATTATTCCCGTTTTGTTAACTGGAAAACTGAGGCTAAGAATGTTTATATAAGTTGCCTAAGATAAAATAGATAAGAAGTATAACTGTGATTTAAGATCACTTCTATTTTATTCCAGAGTCAGAGTCCACAAAAATTATGGATTTTGTGTAAACTAAGTTGTTCAAGATTCAACCTTTTTTTAATTTAAATTCAATTATCCAACATATAGTAGTACATAATTAGTACCAGATGTGGAGTTCAACAATTCATCAGTTGCATATAACACCCAGTGTTCATCATATCATGCACCCTTCTTAATGCTCATCACCCAATTACCTCATTCTCCCCTCCAGTATCTCTCAGTTTATTTCCTATAGTTAATAGTCTCTCATGACTTTTCTCCCTCTCTGATGCCTTCCCATTCTGTTTTCCTTCTCTTCTTACAGCACCTACACTGGCTGCCTAACTTGCTTACACCAAACAGAACCTCCCTGTGCTCTGGTGGACTGCCCTTCTCATTCAAGCTTACCTCAGTCCCATCACAGTGGGGTCCTCCCCCAGAAAAACCAGCATAAATAAGCCCCTGTCCACACATCTCTAAAGCCTGGAGTTTCACATATCAGCAGGCTTGGCTGAGATAGAGACAGAAAGGCACTAAAATGTTCCTGGAAATAAGTCAGGTAAACAACGGGAGGGGGTACACAGCATGGAAACAGCAATCTGAAAAACACCTGGGTCACACAAGGGGAAGTTATTTGGTATTTTAGGAGCACATCCCTGAGAAGCAGTATTCATAGAGACACCTCTCTAGAACAATGGAGCTGGTTGGCACCATCCTCCCCCCTTGCCCTTCAGGATAAACACAGAGCCATCTGAGGGAAGCAGCTCAGTGTGGACACTGGCTGCCTAACTTATACAAAGGCGCACACTCCTGTGCTCTGGTGGGACTGTCCTTCTCAGTCAAACTCGGTTCAGTCCCAGTGCAACAGGCCCCTTCCCCAGAAGACCAGCACAAACCGCTGCCCACACCACATCTACCAAATAGAGAATTCTACAGGACCTTAGTTCAGGTCTCATTTCACAAGTAGATCAGAGCACACCTGGTTAATATTTGCCACGTTCAGGCCAGAAACAAACACTGCCCACAACAGGCAAGGAAGGGCTCTGCAATAGACTGCCCTGAAGGACAGAGGAGCCAAAACACAACAGCAGAACACACATAGTGCATAACAGAGAGACTCACTGAAGCATAATGACCACGAGCATTATATAACCTCTTCTTCATAAGGCCATTACTTTCAGGAGCAGCAGACATAGCTAGCTGTCATAACACAGAGAAGGCAGGGACTTAGACAAAATGCCAAGATGGAGGAATTTATCCCAAATGAAAAAATAAGATAAGACCATGGTCAGAGATCTAAGTAAAACAGATATAAGTAACATGCCTGATGGGGAATTTAAAGCAACAATCATAAGAATAATCTCAGGGCTTCAGAAAACAATAGGAGACATCAGTGAGAACTTTCCCTCAGAGATAAAAGAGTTAAAAAGGAATCTTTCAGAGATTAAGGATATTAATGGGATTGGAAACAGGCTTGATGCAATGAACCATAGTACAGAAGAAGCAGAGGAACGTATTTGTGACCCAGAAGACAAAATAATGGAAAATGATAAAACTGACAAAATAGAGAAAGAAGAATTACACAACACAAAAATAGACTTAGGGAACTCAGTGACTTCATCAAATGTAATAAATTCGTGTTATAGGAGTCTCAGAAGAAAAGAAAGAAAAGGGGGCAGAAAATTTATTTGAGGAAATAATACCTGAAAAACTTCCCTAAACTGGAGAATGAAAGAGAAATGCAAATCCAAAAGGCACATAGAACTCCCAACAAAATTTTAAAAAATCCATAGCAAGATATAATTAAATTTGCAAAATATGTGATAAAGAAAAATAAATAAATAAAAGCAGCAAGACAAAAGAAATCCTTAACTTACAAGGGAAACCCCATATGCCTAGCTGGATATTTCTGCACAGAAACATGGCAAGCAAGAAGGGAGTGGCATGATATAGTCAAAGTGCTGAATGGGAAAAATACAACCTGCAGGCAAGAATACTCTATCCATGTGGTTCTTCTCTCTTCTCTTATTGATTTGTTCTATCACATTGATTGATTTGTGAGTGTTGAACCATGCTTGCAACCCAGGGATGAATCCCACCTGGTCATGGTGGATAATCTTTTTAATGTGCTGTTGAATTCTATTAGCTAGGATCTTGTTGAGAATCTTAGCGTCCATCTTCATCAGGGATATTGGTCTGAAATTCTCCTTTTTGGTGTGGTCTTTGCCTGGTTTGGTGATCAGGGTAATGCTGGCTTCATAAAAAGAGTCTGGAAGTTTTCCTTCTGCTTCAATTTTGTGAAACAGCTTCAGGAGAATAGATATTATTTCGTCTTTGAAAGTTTGGTAGAATTCCCCAGGGAATCCATCAGGTCCTGGGCTCTTGGTTTTTGGGAAACAATGACAAAACAACTAATAAAATGGCAATAAATACATATCTATCAACTATTACTTTGAATGTATATGAACTATATACTCAATCAAAAGACATAGAATGTCAGAATGGATTAAAAAAAAAGTCCCATTTATATGCTGCCTACAAGAGACCCATTTTAGTTGCAGACACCTGCAGATTGATATGAAGTGGTGGATAAATATTTACCAGGCATATGTATGCTGAAAGAAAACTTGAATAGCAATATTTATATCTGACAAACTAGACTTCTTTGTTCTTGTGTTGTTTTTATCCTGCTTTGGTATCGGGTACACTGGCCTCCTGGAATAGTTTCAAATGTTTTCCCTCTATTCCATTATTTGTAAGAGTTTGATAAAGATTATCATTACTTTTTTAAGTGTTTTGTAGAATTTACCAATGAAACCATGTGGTCTTGGGCTTTTCTGTGCTGGGAGATTTTTTTATTCCTAACTCAACTTTTATTCTTGTTATTGTTCTAAGAAGATTTCTTACTTCCTGAATTCAAGTTTCATGATTCAATGTTGATAACTTGTGCATTTCTAAAAATTGTCTGTTTTTTTCCCCTATTTTATCTACTTTGTAAGTATATAATTGTTTATAGTAATGTCATCATGTTATGTATTTCTGTGATTATTTGCTGTATTGTTTTCTCTTTCTTGTTTTGCTTATTGAGTCTGCTCTCTTCTTTCTTAGTTAATGTTTTTTAGCACTGCCATTTTTTTTAAATGGTCATTACCTTCAATCTTATGTTGTCATTTATTTTGGTCTCCATTTTATTTTTTTTCTAATTTTTATGTCCTTATTAAATTTACGCTGTTTCTTCTTCATTTTCTAGTTCCTTGTGGTGTAATATTAAGCTGTTCATTTGAACTTTGCTTCCTAATACAAACATTTATAGCATAAATTTCACTCTAACATCTGCTTTTTTTGCATCCTATAGGTTTTAGAATATTGTGTTTTCTTTTTCTTGTATTATGAGATATACTGGATTTGCCATTTGATTTTTTATTTGATTTTTAATTTATTTTATTATTTATTTTTATTTATTTTATTATTTATTTGCTTGTACAGTAGTGAATTGCTTAATATTTACATATAAAATATTTAATATTTGCATTGTAGGTTTTCCACCTCGTTTTATTTTTCATCTTTGTTTTTTTACCACTGTGGTTGGAATATATGCTTGGTATGATTTCAGTCATCATAAATTTGTAATATTTGTTATCTCTCTTTTCATGTGATTTAACCAGAGGATTCTTCTGTGTGTACATGAGGAAAATATGTATTCTATTTTTCTTGGATGAAATGTTTTTTGTTTGTTTGTTTTTAATTTATTTATTTGACACAGAAAGAGAGATCACACGTAGGCAGAGAGGCCTGCAGAGAGAGAGGGGGAAGCAGTCTCCCTGCTGAGCAGAGAACCCAATTCAGGGCTCAATCCCAGGACCCTGAGATCATGACCTGAGCCAAAGGCAGAGGCTTAACCCAATGAGACACCCAGGTGTCCCAGAATGTTTTGTATATATCTTTTAGAACCATGAATTCTGAAGTATACCTCAAGTAAAAAATGTTCCTTTTGGGGAAAATGAATATAAAGAACTTACACAACTCAACATCAAAAATAAATAAATAAATAAATAAATAAATAAATAAATAAATAAATTTGAAAATGGGCAGAAGACATAGTCATCTCTCCAAAGAAAGCATACAGGTAGCCAAGAGAAACATGGAAAGATGCTCAGTATCACTAATTATTAGAGAAATGCAAATCGAACCACATTGAGATACCACCTCACGCATGTTAGAATGACTAAGATCAAAAACACAAGAAACAAGTATTGGTGAGAATGTGGAGTAAAAGGAATGCTTGTGCTTTGTTGGAAGAAATGCAAACTGGACAACCACTATAGAAAACAGTATGGAAGTTCTTCCAAAAATTGAAAACAGAATTACCATGTGATCCAGTAATTTCATTTCTGTGTATTTACACTAATTTGAGAAAATACATGCACCCCCATATTTATTGCAGCATTATTTACAATAGTCAAGTTATGGAAGCAAAGCAAGTGTCCATCAAAAGATGAATAGATAAAGACAAAGTGGTATATATATATATATTAGAATATCACTTAGCCACAAAAAAGAATGAAATATTTCCATATGAAAGAGCATGGATGGATCTAGGGAATATAATAATAAGTGAAATAAACTAGTCAGAGAAAGATAAATACCATAACATTTCACCTGTAGGTGGAATTTGAGAAAGAAAAGTAACTGATGAAGAAACAAAGAGACAAATAAGAAAAAAAACAAAAACAAAAACAAAACAAAAAAACCCAGACTCTTAAATATAGAGAACTGGTGGTTACCAGAGGGGAAATGGGTGGGAGGATGGGTCACATAGGTGATGGGGGAAAAATGATTCAACCACTTCTTTCTGAGCCCTATAATTTACTAGACATTATGCTAAGCTATTTTATCTGCATAAAACCAGTGATGGTATTACTATCCCTATTTTATATATAAAAAAGAAATATAGGAAAGTGAATAAAGAAAGTGAATAGTAAAACCAGGATTAAAATCTAGGTTTTCTATTCCTTCTACACAGTATCCCTGAATGGTATAGATACTGCAACACCAGTATATAGGATTGCTCATTCTACCTGATAACAGCATCTACAACTCTAAAGTATTTATAGAATTTCTGCATTAGAATTCTCTAGGAAAACAGAACAAGTAGAATATATAGGTATAGATATAGATATACATATACATATATGCAAACATTTTCAGATTATTGTGTTTTAACTCTAATGTGTCTTAGATAAACACATTTGTTTTTGTTTTCATATAATTGAACTTATCAATCTCTTATGAATAAATATATAAAATATTATATATGTAACTGTATATTAAATATAAGGAGATTTATTATAAAGAATTGGCTCATGTAATTATACATGCTGAGATGTACTAACATGTATAGTCAGCAATCTGGAGATCCAGGAGAGCTGAGAGTTTAGTTCCCATCTGAATCCAAAGGGCTGAAAACCAAGAAAGCAAATAGTATAAGCTCCAATCTAAGTTTAAAGTCAGGAGAAGATCAATGTCTCATCTCAAAAACCATTAGGCAGATAGATCAAATTTTCCTTTATTCTGCCTCTTTGTTCCGTCCAGGACTTCAGTTCGTTAGATGAGGCTTACTCACATTGAGGAAGGACAATGCTTTATCCAGTCTTATGATTTAAATGTTAATCTCACCCAGAACCATCCTTGCAGACCTACTCAGAATGTGTAACCAAATAATGGGGCACAATTTGGTCAAGTCAAGTTGACACATAAAATTATCCATCATACTTTTCTTCTTGAAAAAGGATAACTTTTGAGATCATGGTAAGGTATGTAAAGGATCTGATAATATAAAACAGTTAAGCATATATGGAGGGAATGTCCTTTTTTTTAAGATTCATTTGTTTATTTAAGAGAGGAAAAGAGTGAGAGCATGAGCAGGGAAAGGGACAAAGGGAAAGGAGGAGAGAATCCTCAAGCAGACTCCTGACTAAGCATGGAGCCTAACTTGGGGCTCAATCCCAGGACTCTGAGATAATGACCTGGGCCAAAACCAAGAGTTGGCCACTTAACTGAGCCACCCAGTTATCCCAGGGAGGGAATGTTCTTTAAATTCAAAATTGCTTCAGAATTTATTTTCACCTATATTTCCACATCAAAACCTCTTGGGGTAGACAAATGTTTTAGGGGTAATCTAATCCAACTATTTACCTAGTCCATGAATCTCTTCCTTAATATTCCTATCCTTATATATCTCTAGTGACTCTAAACTCACTGTTACTTGGAGTTGCCCATTTCCTTTTCAGAAAGCATCATGCTGAATGAAAGTAGGAGACTATCTTTACAACCTTGGGATAAAAAAGGACTTCTTACTCAGAATGTGTAACTATAAAGGAGAAGATTGATAAGTTAAATTAGTTAAAACAAAAACAAACTTGTTCATCTAAGACACATTAGAGTTAAGACACAAGTAATAATCTATGAAAATATTTGGATTACCTATAATTTATATAACACATCACATGTAACCTACTCAAAAGATACAAAGAAAATACAACTAGACATTTCAGAGAGAATAGAACATAATTAGCCTATTAATATATAAAACATCCTTAACCTCATTAATAATCAGTGTCCTATAATTAGTAATGATTAAATAAAATTTATATTAACCAAATTGCCAAAAATTAAACAATCTGGCAATATCAAGTGTTGACAAGAATATGAAGATGCTTCAAAGAACATGAATCCATACTCTGCTAGGGGAAGAATAAATTTCTGATGAATAAAAGTTTTACATTATCTAGAAAAACTGAACATATGAATATTTTATGACCCAACAATTCTCCTAAGCTTTTCTCTCAAGATGTACTACCAAAGAAAGCTCATACAAGAAAACTCATAACAGCAATGTTCATGACAGCAAAACCTGAATAAAACCTTAGTCCATAAGAAGTTGACAGGAAAAAGAAATACTCTTAATACTCTTATACTCACACAACAGAATGCTATATGTCAGTATAAAATTTTAATTAACCACAGATACAGACATCAGTATTCATGAATCTCTAAAATATAATTTTGAGGAAAAGAAAAAAAGAGAAAGATATATATAGCATCATAATATATCAATTACAAAGCCAAGCAAAAGTGAACAATATAGTGTTTAAAATTGCATACATATGTATTAAAATATTAAAGAAAACCAACAGAATCAGTATATAACACAAAAGTTAAGATTGTAGTTATCTCTGCAGTGGAGGTCATATTACATGATTGGAAGTAAATATAAGGGGATACTAAAATACTAATATTCTTGTTTCTTCAATTGAGTGCAGGAAAATTGAGGTGATTTTTTTTAATAGTCTCAGAGGTAGAATTTAATGATTCATCAGTTGCAAATAACACCCAGTGCTCATTATATCAAATGCCTTTTTTAATACCCATCACCCAGTTACCCTATCTTCCTAATCTGCTCCCCTCCAGCTACCCTCAGTTAGTTTCCTAGATTTCATTGTCTCTTGTGGCTTTCTTCCTTGTCAATTTTCATCTTATTTTATTTTTCCTTTCTTTCTGCTATGTTTATCTGTTTTGTTTCTTGAATTCCACATATGAGTGAAATCATGTGACATTTGTCTTTCTCTGATGGACTTATTCTACTTAGCATAATACACTTTAGTTCCATCCATGTTGTTGTAAATGGCAAGATTCATTTCTTTTTGATGGCTGAGTAATATTCCATTGTATACATATACCACTCTTTATCCATTCATCTGTTGATGGACATCTTGGCTCTTTCCATATTTTGGCTGTTGTGAACATTGTTGCTATAAACACTGAGGTGCATGTGTCCCCTCAAATCACTATGTTTTTACACTTTGGATAAATAATTATTAGTATAATTGCTTGGTCATAGGGTAGTACTAGTTTTAACATTTTTTCTTAGGATTTATTTATTTATTTATTAGACAGAGATCACAAGTAGGCAGAGAGGCAGGCAGAGAGAGAGGAGGAAGCAGGCTCCCTGCTGAGCAGAGAGCCCGATGCAGGGTTCGATCCCAGGACCCTGGGATCATGACCTGAGCTGAAGGCAGAGGCTTTAACCCACTGAGCCACCCAGGCGCCCCTAGTTTTAACTTTTTGAGGGAACTTCATACTGTTTTCCAGAGTGGCTACAACAGTCTGCATTCCCACCAACAATGTAAGAGTGTTCTCCTTTCTCTGCATCCTCACCAACCCTTGTTTTCTGAGTTGTTCATTTTAGCCATTCTGACCAATGTGAGGTGGTATCTTATTGTGGTTTTGATTTGTACTTCCCTGATGCCAAGTGTTGTGGAGCATTTTTTTCATGTGTCTGTTGGCCAACCTCAATACCTTACTCCCCTATGGCAATCATCAATTCGTTCTCAGTATTTAAGAGTCTGTCTTTTAGATTCTTTTTTTTTCTTTGTTCTTTTAATATTATCTTTTTGAAACCACACAATGCTTTGTATATACTCTCTTTTCATGAATGACATACTTCATAGTAAAAAGAAAAATCCTATAGTAGTCTCCTTTTACCTTCTAATTCAAATACAAAGTTTCTGACATGATTTCTAGGCCCCGAATAATCTGATCCTTCTCTAACAAATTATTACCTACTATTTCCTGTATGTATTTTACATTCCACGTACTTTCTTATGTGATTTCCATTAACCTGAATGTTTTCCATGCTTACTTCTGCTTATCTAAGCCAAACTTACTCTTGAAGGTTGACTTTATGTCCCAGTACCTTCATGAAAAGATTTGAGAATATCCAGTCCAATATTTACTTCATTCTTCTTTGCATCTTTTTTGCTTTCTAAAAATAGTAGCTCTGTACCACAAAATGTACCACTTCATTGGTTTCTGATTGTTTTATGTGTTTTTCCATTTGTCTTATCAGTACTGTGCTTCTTTTTGCATTTTGTTAGAACCTAACAGTTATGGAATCACCAAACATACTCAATAAATACTTGTAGTTAGTGAAATTGGTTAGAGATCCGTATTACATGGACTTTACATAAAGCTATATAGACCTAATGCTTTGAAAAATGTACAGGAAAATAAACACAAAATTACTCAAGTAGAAGTTCTGCTGTAATACATCAGGAATTTTCACCTTTGACACAACCTTTATAGGCAAATAGACCAAAAAATTATTTTTAACATTTATTATTATTATTATTTTATTATGTTATGTTAGTCATCATACAGTACCTCATTAGTTTTTGATATAGCATTCCAAGATTCATTGCAAAACAATATATCTAATTGAGTCATCTGAATATATTACGTGCTGGAATTAGAAACTCTGAATGAGTGGGTTCCACATTAGTGAAGTTTTGAGTGACTGCTTAAGATTAGATTAAATTAATAAATGGCATCTTATCTCATACAGATACTTAAATTTGCTTGCAAAGCCCCTGTCTGCAAACTCCCACTCTTCTTAAGCTACAGTATTACTCAGATGCATGCATAAGCAAATTTCATATTATAAAATGATAGCACATGCACAGAAGCACTGCTGCACTTGTTGTTTTTATATAGCTACAAAATCACCGAATTAAAGCAAGATTAGTTCATAGACAAAAAAAAATGCCTTTAGTCTTTTCTAAAACTATTTATCTAGTCCAATTGTAAACGTATGTAATGAGCTCTCACACAGTAGTGTCAATTCTCTTGAAGTCTTTCTGAAATCTGCAGAATTCAATCTCTATGAATTTGGATGTAAAAATTCTAGTTTGTTGGGCACAACAATTATTCTATTGTTGTCCCCAGGCTTGCTTTCTCTAGGATATCTCTCTGTAGATGTAAAGAAAGCAGATCAAATATTTGGCTTATAAATAATATTTGGAAACACCACATGATATTGTACCAGTTGGTTTGTATTTGTGATGAAAGGAAATGAAAGAATTTCAGACAAACTCCCCTTCATCAGGTTTCCAACATTTCTTTCTGTGTTTTCAGTTTATCCAACTGTTTTATCTTTATTATATCAGCATTGCTCTCTCACCCAAAAAGTCACATACCAGATAATGTCCTTTAATCAAAATTGGGACCTAAAAGCCAAGTCTACTAACAAAGTAGTTGTCCACATCTGGATGCCAAATCTGAAACTACTTATTTTGAACTTATTGCTAAATCAAAGATGATTTAGAGAATAAGTCTTGAAAGTATTGACAAATAAAAATAATAGGGCTTGTTTTGTGGGGTGTTGAATGTGGTTATTTCTTTTTCTCCAGCTCCTATTAAGTCATTGCTCTATTGGTCTTATACTCTTATCCATTCTTCTATAGGAAAGGCTATTTTAGTATATTATATGAAATTCTTATAAATTCTGTTTTTACTTAACTTTCATATTGTTTATAAGCTAAAATAATATCTATAATTCAGAAAGTTTTGTTCTTATTTTTATATTATGAAAGATGATATTTAGCATCATTTTTTAAAATTTCTGTAAGTTTATTCTTATTGCTTTCAAGAACAAAGGAAGGATTTATAAATGGGAAACAATAATAAAAAATAAAAGCACATTTTGGATGGCATTACCATACATACAACTGAACAGTACATACTATATTCTGAATTAAGTTACTTAAACTATGAAATTTTCTTAAAGAGATAAAGAGATTTAAGGTCAAAAGGAAGTTATTTTTAGGATTCTTCTCCCATATAGTATGACACATTACTAGGAAATGAAATATTTGCTAATCAGAAAAGTGAGTCAGATGAAGTGTTTCAAGCACAATAATCTAAATAAATTTTTGGCTTATCGTCAGCATCAACAAAGCAGTTGGGTGAATTTAGATTTTATGTAATGATGTTTTTGAGATTTAGTCTCACTTTGAACTTTTTTTTAACCTTCTCTTAAATTCCAGAACAATAGCTCCTTCCTACCTTAGAGCAATAAAGTGAAAGAGACACTGCAATTAAGAATTGTTCTTTATAACAATGGGGCATTTAGAAAATACCCATGAAGATATTCAATAAGGTGAAAGACTATCCTACTTGGCACTTTATTTCTTTTTTTAATTTTTATTATTAACATATAATGTATTGTTTGTTTCAAGGGTACAGGTCTGTCATTCATTGGTCTTACACAATTCACAGCACTCACCATAGCACATGGCACTTTATTTCTTACAGATCCTGAAACTCTTGGTGTGCGTCTGTGTGTGTGTGTTTGGGCTGAGAGGGTGTGATGGAAGTGGAAGGTGGACAGTGAGAAAGGGGATTTTTTTTTCCAGCAAATAAACAGGCACATTTATTTAAAAAGATCAATAATTTTTAGGTCAGTAAGTGATGTACTGGTCATCTTGCCCCATGGTTAGTTTTGATGTGGCAAGATAACAGAAAAAAATCAGACTCATAAAAATTATTTGAGTACTGTGTGATGATTTACTTTGTTCAGTTATCAGCCTTTATGAGTCACCCTATTTTAATTGATCTGAAGCAATTCCAAGTTTTTATAATAAAAGCAGTTGTTTCCTCCATAGAACTTACTGCAGTTTTTTTTTTTTTTTTTTGGTTTTTGTCTTGTTGTTTCCTTAACTGGACATGATGTAAGGGTAAGAGCAAAACTTCACTGCAGCTTTTATCAAAAATATTTCCATAGTAAAATATGTCCTTACAGGAAGCATTGACAAATGGAGTAAAGTCAGACAATCCACAATGCTTAAGTATCTTGCACCATGCCAGCTGCACCCATTTAGAGGCTGTGAAGAAATGTCAATCATTATTAAAGGAAATCCTCTGAGACCAGGAAGCAGAAGATTGATTTGCAAATGTCTCCCTTTCAGGGCTCTGGTAATGCAGTGTTATCTGAACCTGTAATCATCATTTGTTAACTCAAGTACTAGGGGATCATTTTGTTTACTATAGCTACAACTAATACTGATGATCCATTAATTGTATTTCATGAACCTACCTAATTCACTGGAAAATACAAAGGTTGCATATTTGCTCCAGGCATTATGTAACACTTCTCTCCTGAGAATCAGTTTGTTAGTATTTGTAATACACACTGAAGATGTAAATTGCTGTATAAAATAGCCATTATCCTGTGGTACATACAGCAGCAGCTACTCCATTAGGAAGGGAAAATAGCAGTATATGACCATAATATAAAAGTGAGATGCACACTTCCATCCCATCATACCCTCCATTCTACCACGCATTGAAATAAGGCGGTTGCCTAGAATGCACCAAACTTCAAAAACCATATCTTACACTAAGGAAGACCTCATGATTAAAAGAAAACCATATATCTCTACAGCCCTACTACGATTGCAGGGTTGCAGGTAGGGAAATATTGTAATCTTAACTGGTGAGGGAACAGAAGACTCGCTGAGGACAAAGTAAAATCAAGCTTCTTCTGCCCCCACTCCTGGGTGGGACATATGTGACATTTTTTAAGAATCTCCCACCTATCTTAGTGTTAATACCTTGCTAGAGGGAAAAATGACCATGACAACGGCAAGGCCTCAATGCCTCCTGTATCTTGTAGATCACCTTTAGTATATGAAAGTTCTATTGAAACCTCATTTTTCTTTACCTCCTCAACCCTGCCACCTCTCATATCCCCAGGGCAGCATCTCTTCCTGCCCATGGGTCCTGTCCCATGCTTTAATAAATCACCATTTTGAACTAGAGACATCTTAAGAATTCTTAAGAATTCCTTCTTATGACATCTCTGGTGCAAAAAGGTGATTCAGTATTGTGACAGGATACAAAATCAATGAACAGAAATCAGTTGCTTTCTTATACACTAACAATGAAAATACAGAAAGGGAAATTAGAGAATCAATTCCATTTACTATAGCAAAAAGAACCATAAGATACCTGGGAATAAACTTAACCAGAGAGGTAAAGGATCTGTACTCGAGGAACTACAGAACACTCATTAAAGAAATTGAAGAAGACACAAAAAGATGGAAGACCATTCCATGCTCTTGGATCAGAAGAATAAACATTGTTAAAATGTCTCTAATGCCTAGAGCAAGCAATACTTTTAATGCCATTCCAATCAAAATTCCACCGGTGTTTTTCAAAGAGCTGGAGCAAACAGTCCTAAAATTTGTATGGAATCAGAAGAGACCCTGAATTGCTAAGGAAATGTTGAAAAAGAAAAACAAAACTGGGGGCATCACGTTACCTGATTTCAAGCTTTACTACAAAGCTGTGATCACCAAGACAGCATGGTACTAGCATAAAAACAGACACACAGACCAGTGGAACAGAGTAGAGACCCCAGTTATGGACCCTCAACTCTATGGTCAAATAATCTTCGACAAAACAGGAAAAATATACAGGGGAAAAAAGACAGTTTCTTCAATAAATGGTGTTGGGAAAATTGGACAGCTATATGTAGAAGAATGAAACTCGACCATTCTCTTACACTGTACACAAACATAAACTCAAAATGGATAAAAAACATCAATGTGAGGCAGGAATCTATCAGAATCCTAGAGGAACATAGGCAGTACCTCTTCGATATCAGCCACAGCACCTTCTTTCAAGATATGTCTCAAAGGCAAAGGAAACAAAAGTGAAAATGAACTTTTGGGACTTCATTAAGATCAAAAGCTTCTGCATAGCAAAGGAAACAGTCAACAAAACAAAGAGGCAACCCACAGAATGGGAGAAGATATTTGCAAATGACAGTACAGACAAAAGGCTGATATACAAGATCTATAATGAACTCCTCAAACTCAGCACACACAAAACAGATAATCATGTCAAAAAATGGGCAGAAGACATGAACAGACACTTCTCCAAAGAAAACATGCAAATGGCTATCAGACACATGAAAAAATGTTCATCATCACTAGCCATCAGGGATATTCAAATCAAAACCACATTGAGATACCACCTTAAACCAGTTAGAATGACCAAAATTAACAATACAGTAAACAACGTGTGTTGGAGAGGATGTGGAGAAAGGGGAACCCTCTTACACTGTTGGTGGGAATGCAAGTTGGTGGAGCCACTTTGGAAAACAGTGTAGAGATTCCTCAATAAATTAAAAATAGAGCTTCCCTATGACCCTGCCATTGCACTACTGGGTATTTACCTCAAAGATACAGATGTAGTGAAATGAAGGGCCATCTGTACCCCAATGTTCAGAGCAGCAATAGCCACAGTCACCAAACTGTGGAAAGAACCAAGATGCCCTTCAATGGAAGAATGGGTAAAGAAGATGTGGTCCATATATACAATGGTGTACTATACCTCCATCAGAAAGGATAAATACCCAACTTTTGTATCAACATGGATGTGACTGGAAGAGATTATGCTGAATGAAATAAGTCAAGCAGAGAGAGTCGATTATCATATGGTTTTGCTTATTTGTGGAGCATAAGGAATAACACGGAGGACATGGGAAGATAGAGAGAAGGGAGTTGGGGGAAATTGGAGGGGGAGATGAACCACGCGAGACTGTGGACTCTGAGGAAACAGCTGAGGGTTTTGGAGGGGAGGGGGTTGGGAGATTGGGTGAGTCTGGTTGTTAGTATTGTGTAGGGCATGTATTGCATGGAGCATTCTGTGTGGTGCATAAACAATGAATTCTGGAACACTGAAAAGAAACAAAATAATAATAAAAATAAATAAAAAATAAATAAAAAGAATTCTTTCTTGGCTGTCAGCTCTGGACCAAACTTACATTCTAAAGCTTCATCATTAACCATGCTGCCAACCAGAAGATTGGCATAAGAACGCTTCACTCAGTTGCTGTTGCTAATCCAGTGCTGTGGTAATTGGGAAAGGTCCTTTCCATGCTCACTCACTCCCCAAATCTTTTGAATGACCACTGTGGCAATTGGCTCAAGTTACAAATGATAAAACTAAACTCAAAGTTAAGTGTCAGTTCACTTGTAATTAAAACACAAATTGAAATAGAAATTTACATGGAAATGTGTCATTCAGAAAAGAATACTGATATGTCTCTAATTCCATGAGTAAACCATGAGAAAACTTAAAGCAGCTGTGTGTTTTAAAAAGATTTTTTATTAACGTATAAATTAGTTTCAGGTATGCAACATAGTGATTTGACATTTGCATATGTTGTGAATTTGTAAACATAATAAATTTAGTTATCATCTATCACCTTAGAAATATTAACTGTATCTCTTATGCTGTACATTAAATCCCTGTGACTTATCTATTTTATAACTGAAAGTTTGTACTTCTTGATTCCATTTACCTATTTTGCCTCTCAAACCCCCTCCCTTCTGAAAGTCACCAATTTATTTACTTTACCTATGAATCTAAATTTCGTTTTGTTATTTTTGTTTGTTTTGTTTTATTTTATACTCCACATATAAATGAAATATGCAGTATTTGTCTTTCTCTGCCTGATTTATCTAACTTTGCATAATACTCTCAAGATCCATCCATGTCATAAGTGGTTAACTTGCAAAATCTTGTGTTTTTATGACTTAGTAGTATTCCTCTGCACGCGCGCACGTGTGTGTGTGTGTGTGTGTACTTATCCATCAGTGGATGCTTAGGTTGCTTCTATATCTTGGCTATTATAAATAATGTTTCAGTGAATATATCTTTTTGAATTAGTGTTTTCAATTTCTTCAGATAGATACCCAGTAGTAAAACTGCTGGATCATATTGTATTTCTATTTTTAATTTTCTGAGAAACCTCCATACCATTTTTTATGGAGGCTGCCCCAATTTACAATCCTACCAACAGTGTGCTAGGCCTTCCTTTTCTCCATATCCTCACCACACTTGTTATTTCATGTCTTTTTGATAATAGCCATTCTGATAGGTGTATAGTGATAGAGCCATTCTGTGGTTTTGATTTGCATTTCTCTCATGATTAATGATGTTGAGCATCTTTTCATATGCCTGCTGGCCATCTGTATGTTTCTTGGGAAAAAAAAATGCCATTCAGATCTTCTGTTCATTTTTAATTTTTTTTTCATGTTATTGAGTTTTATGAGTTCTTTATATATTTTGGAATCATTCCACTGTAATTAGGCAAGAAAGAGATTAAATGCACCCAAATTGGAAAGGAAGTGGTAAAACTGTCACTATTTGCAGATGACATGACACTAAATACAGATAACCCTAAAAACTCCCCCCAAAAAACTGTTAGAACTAAGAAATCAATTCAGTTTTTTTATTGAATTCTATCAGTTGTAGGATGCAAAATTAATTTATTAAAGTTTATTGTGCTTTTTTACACTAATAAAGAACTATCAGAAAGAGAAATTATGAAAACAATCCAATTTATAATCACATCAAAAAGAATAAAATACCTAGGGTTAAATTTAACCAAGATGTTGAAAGACTTGTCACTGAATACAATAGGACAGTGATAAAAGAAATTAAAGAAGACATAAACAAATGGAAAGATATCTCATGCTCTTGGATTGGAAGAATTAATATTTTAAAATGTGCATACTACACAAATTGATCTAGAGATTCACTACAATTTCTATCACAATACCAATGGAATTTTTTTCATAAAACTAAAGCAAATAATTATAAAAATTATATGGAACTACAAAAAATCCTGAATAACCAAAATAATATTGAAAAAAATGGAGAATGTATTAGGATATCACACTCCAGGATTTAAAATTATACTACAAAGCTATAATAATCAACTCAGTATGGTACTGGCATAAAAAGACACATAGATCAATACAATAGAATAGAGAGCCCAGAAAAGAGCCCATGTATATATGGTCAATTATTTAACAATAAAGAAGACAATAACATACAATGTGGAAAGGACAGTTTCTTCAATAAATGATGTTGGGAAAACTGGGCAGCTACAAGCAAAAGAATGAAACTGGACTACTATCTTGCAACATACACAAATTGGATTAATGACTTGAATGTAAGACCTGAAACCATAAAACGTCTAGAAGAAAACAGATGATAAAGTCTTTGATATCAGTCTTTGCAATGTATTTTTTTGTCTTTGTTTTTGTTTTTTATTTTTTGTTTTGTTTCGTTTTGTTTTGTTTTGGATCTGACTCCAAACACAAGAGCAATGGAAGAAAAAATAGACAAATGGTAACACATTAAACTAAAAAGATTCTGCATAATGAAGAAAACTGTCAACAAAATGAAAAGGCAGCCTACTGAATGGGAGTAGACATTTGCAAATCAAAATTGTAAAGCTTCTTAATGCTAAGTAGCACTCAAGACCTCAGCCTCAAATCTCAGGGAGGTTCTAGACTGGAATACATTTCTCAAGGAGTTGTTTTCAGATTTTTGGATTTCAAATACCTTTAGAATGTTAGCATATATTTATCATGTACTACTATAACCATTTCCAAAAGTAAAGTACATTTAAAAATATAGTACAAAACACTTAAACACAGAATAAGTAAACTGCTATAAGAAAGGACACATAGCAAAGTTAGAACCACATTATGTATTTTGTGTGGATTAGGTAAGTTACCTAACCTGTCAATTCCTTTGGGTTCTCCATCTCTAAGAGAAGGCAATATCTTTGTTATGAGGAATATAGGAATTAACATATAAAGTTCTTAGAATAGAATGTGTCAACCTATATTCAAGACATAAGAATTTAATTATCTCTCTATATAAATTCCTTATTAATTAAAAAAATTCTTATTACCGTAGACTGCTGATAACCTTATCTTGGACCCACACTGGTCTGGTCCTCAGATCTGCATTTGTAGACTCTGGTCTAGAAGACTCACAAGCTCTATGATACCAGAGAGTGTTACTAGGGAACTGCACTAGTTTGTAATAATTAAAGCCCCTCAAAGGAGAATAAAATGCTTCATCTTAACGACTGTTGATTAAGGATGGTTATCAATATGTTTAAAAAGTCTCAAAAAACAAAACAAAACAAAAATAAAATAAATAAAAAGTCTCGGTGTCATATATCATATATTTTGGTTATTTGCATGAAGATATAGATAATAATGCTACCCTAAATTAATTGAACACTTGAAAAGAACCATTCATTCACATTTTTTTTAATTCTCTGATACCAATCCATTAGTGAATTCAGTCAAACCTAATTCCAAAACATAATCTAAATCTACAAACTCCCTTAATTTACATTGCTACCACTATTGCACTAGCAATCATCACCTTTTGACTTTTTGCTGAACTTCCATCCTAACTGGCCTTTCTACTTCCACTCTTGCTATATCTACATCATTCTCCTCACAACAATCACAGTGACCTTTTTTTTTTAAGATTTTATTTATTTACTTACTTGACACAGAAAGAAAGCATAAGCAGGTGGAGTGGCAGGCACAGGGAGAAAGAAGCAGACTCCCCATTGAGCAGAGAGCCTGATGTGGGGCTTGATCTCAGGACCATGAGATCATGACCTGAGCTGAAGGCTGACACTTAAGGTGCCCCAATCACAGTGATCTTTAAACAAAAATATAAGTCTTCTAATGTCTTCCCATTTCACTTAAAATAAAATCCAAAATCTTACCATAGCATAAAATGCCCTGAATGATTTAGTCACTGTCTATCTCTCTGACCACATCTTCCACTCCTCTCCTTCATGCTCTCAAGGCACTAATGAAACTGACACTCATGATGTCACTTGACTGCTATAAGTTTTCTATGAAATGTCTTTATCTGCCCTGTTTAATAGTATAACATCTCTTAGGTTTAGAAGAATGTCTGAATTAATGAATGATTTTTTCAGGTATCATGTTAAATTATTTATAAACATTATTACATGTCATGCACATAATAACACCATAAAGTACATTAATTATTGTCTTCATTTTACAGATAAATAACCTGAGATTATACAGTTAAATAAATTCCCAAAGGCAATGGAGATAATAAATATCAATGTCAGCATCCAGATACATAATTTAACTATATTTCACTCCTTCTCTTAGTCTCACATGAGACTCACTCCTTATCTAATTTAGGAAACTGTTATCAATATTTCAAGTTTAAGGAGTATAAAAAACAAGGAAATATATTGAAAGACTGAATTACAATACCAAAAGTTTACTACTACAGATTGGGAACTAGACAAAAAACAAATAAAATGAAACATAATAGAAATAAATTTGAAGTCCTTCTCTTAGTCCTTAAATATCATATGAGAAAGAATGAATGAGTGTCGCCTTGGTTTATAAACAGCATTTGTTTAAAAAAAAAAAAGGCCTGGAAACGTTGACTTTAAGTTCATTGTGAGCTAACAGGGTGATGTGACTCAAAATCTGCTACAAATAGTTTGTATTAATATAAGTCTAGTCTCCAAGAACAGCCATACTGGAATTTTCACTGGTCAAAGTGTCACAATGAATTACGGAAGTCAAGTTTTAAAAGGGATACTAGGCAAATTAGAACTTAATCAGTGGACATAGACCAAGAACAAGAAGGATCTGAAATAAATGCAAAACAAGTAACAGTAGGAGAAGCTAGGTATGCATAGCCAAATCAGAAAAGGAATTGGTTATAAGTTCTAAAGGACCATTATTTCAATTATGCATTGTTTTTCTATAATGGTGAACTGTGACCAGTGAATAGAAATTAAGAGGAACTACATTGCAGATCAGTATATGGAACAACTTTTTTTTAATATTTTGTGTTAAAAAGGCACCCAGTTTTCTCACAAAGGATGAGATTCTGTCACTAGCAGTTTTCAAATATAGGCAAGAGAGCACTTAACAGGAATATTATAAATAAGGAGTGGAGTTGGAGTAACCAGTGATTCCCAAACCTCAGTCTAATAACTGGTGCTAGAATGTAAAACAAAACAAAAAACACAGATGACAGGGAAACACCCAGTATTTCTGTCAAGGGAACATAGTGATATGCCTTTCTTAAAAAGATCCATAAGATATCATGAAACTGGGAAAATTCTCAGATAAACCTTACCCAAGTCCCTAACATCTGTGTCTGTCTGACTCCTAAAATCTCATTCATAGTAGCTAAACTAATAGACTGTAAACTCCTTTATGATAAGAAATGTACCACTGCTTCCAGTATAATGTCTTAGACATTATTAGTCATCAATAAATGTTTGTTAAATTAACATTTTTATTAAGTTTTAAATTTTAATTCCAGTACAGTTAATAGTGTTATAATAGTTTCAGGTGTTCAATATAGTGATTCAACAATTCTTCACATTACTCAGTGCTCACCATGTTAAATGTTCTCCAAATCCCATCACTTATTTCACCTATCCCTTCTTCCACCACCTTTCTGATAATATCAGTTTGTTCACTATAGCTAAGAATTTGTTTCTTGGTTTCTTTCTCTCTCTTTCTCTGTATCCCTCCCTCTCTCCCTTTTCCCCCCCTTGGTGTTTAATTTCTTTCTTAAATTATACACCTGAGTGAAATCATAAGGTATCTGTCTTTCTCTGACTTATTTTTCTTGGCATTGTATTGTCTAGCCCCATTCATGTCACTACAAATGGCAAGATTGCATTATTTTTTATGGCTGAATAATTGTGTGTGTGTGTGTGTGTGTGTGTGGTCACAATTTTTTATGCATCCATCTATCAGTGGACATTTGGGCCACATCCATAATTTGGTTACTGTGAATAATGCTGCAGTAAACATGGGGTGCATGTATCACTTTGAATTGTGTTTTTGACTTTTTTGGGTAAATATTCAGTAGTGTAAATGCTGGATCACAGGGTAGTTGCATTTTTAACTTTGTAAGAAACCTCCAAACTGTTTTCCACAGTGGCTATACCAGTTTGCACTCCCACCAAGAGTGGACGAGGGTTCAACTTTCTCCATGTTATCACCAGCAGTCACTGTTTCTTGTGTTTCTGATTTTAGCCGTTCTGACAGGCATGAGATGATATCTCATTGTAATTTTGATTTTTTATTTTCCTGATCATGAGTGATGAACACATTTTGATGTGTCTGTTGGTCATCTGGATATCTTCTTTGAAAAAATGTCTGTTCATCTCTTTTCCTCATTTTTAATTGGGTTCATCTCTTTTCCCCATTTTTAATTGGGTTATTTGGATTTTTTGATGTTGAGTTGTATCAGTCCATTATATATTTTGCATACTAACCCTTTATCAGATATACCATTTGCAAATAATTTCTCCCTTTCCGTAGGTTGGGAGAGTTTTTAGTTTTATTGATTGTTCTCTTTGCTGTGCAGAAGCTTTTTACTTTGATGTAGTCCCAATAGTTAATGTTTGCTTTTTATTTATTTTGCCTCAGGAGACATATAAAAAAAAATGTTGCTATGGCTGATGTCAGAAAAAATTACTGCCTGTGCTTACTTCTAGGATTTTTATTGTTTTAGGCCTCACGTTTAAGTCTTTAATTCATATTGAGTTTATTTTCGTGTGTGGTGTAAGAAAGTGAGCCATTTTTGTTTTTCTGCATTGTAGCTGTCCAGTTTTCCCTGTACCACCTGATGAACAGACTCTCTTCTCCCCCTTTCATTTTATTTCCTACTTTGTTAAAGATTAATTGGTCATATAATTGTGGGTTTATTCCTGGGCTTTCTATTCTGTTTTATTGATCGATGTGTCTATGTTTGTGTCAGTATCAGACTGTTTTGATTATTACAGTTTATAATATAACCTGAAGTCAGGAATTGTGGTACTTCCAGTTTTGTCTTTCTTTTTCAGGATCACTTTTGCTCTTGAGGATCTCTTGTGGTTCCATACAAATTTTAAGATTATTTGTTCTAGTACTGTGAAAAATGCTGCTGGCATATTAAAAGGAATTGCATTTAATCTGTAGAATACTTTTGGTAGTATAGACATTTTAATAGTAATTGTTTTTCTGACCCATGCGCATGAAATATCTTTCCATTTCTTTAGGTCACCATGAATTTCATTCGTCAGTGACTTCTCATGTCCAGAGTACAGGTCTTTCACTTGTTTGGTTAAGTTTATTTCTGGATATTTAATTGTTTTAGTGTAATTGTAAATTGAATTATTTTAATCTTTCTTTTTAGATGCTTCATTACTGGTGTATAGAAATTCAACAGATGTTCGTACATTGATTTTGTATTTTGTGACTTTACTGAATTGACTTATCAGTTCTGGCAGTTTTTGGTGGCATCTTTAGGATTTTTTTATATACAGTATCATGCCATGCATAAATAATGAAAATATTATTTCTTCCTTACTGATTCAGAGGCATTTATTTATATATTTATTTATTATTTTGCTGTCTAATATCTGTTGTTAGGATGTCTAGTCCCTTGCATCCTGGGGAAAAAACCCTACTTGATAGTGGTGCATGATTATTTTACTATATTGTTGGATTCAGTTTGCTAGTGTTTTGTTGAGAATTTTTGCATCTATGTTTATCAGAGACATCGATGTTTGGTTCTTTTTTTTTTTTATGGTGCCTTTGTCTGGTTTTCCTACCAGGGTAATAGTGTTCTTGTAGAATGAATTTGGAAGTTTTCCTTTCCCTTTTATTTTTTTGGAAAATTTTGGGAAGTATAAGTATTAACTCTTTTTAAAATGCTTGTTGTAGTTTGCTTGTGAAGGCATCTGGTCCTGGACTTCTGTTTGTTGGGAGTTTTTTGATTCCTGATAAAATTTCATTGCTGACAATCAGCCTGTTCAAATTTTGTAATTCTTCCTGTTTCAATTTTGGTGGGTTACATATTTCTAGGAATTTATCCATTCCTTCTGGGTTGTCCAATTTTTTGGCATATGATTTTTCATAATATTCTCATACAATTTGTATTTCTACAGTATTGGTTGTTATTTCTCCTTTTTCACTTGTGATATTGCTTATTCAAGTCCTCTCTCTCTCTCTTTATGAGACTAGCTAGAGGTTTATCAATTGTGCTGATCTTTTCAAAGAACTAGCTCCTGGTTTCATTGATCTGTTTTGTTTGTTTGTTTTAGTTTCTGTATATCATTTATTTCTGCTCTAATCTTTATTATTATTTTTCCTTCTGGTGGTTTCGGCTTTTGCTTTCTTGTTCTAGCTCCTTTAATTATAAAGTTAGGATTTTTATTTAAAATTGTCCTTGTTCCTTCAGGTAAGCCTGTATTGCTATGAACTTTCCTGTTAGAACTGCTTTTGCTACATCCCAAAGGTTTGAACTGTTGTATTTTCATTTTAATTTCTTTCCATGTAATTTTTTATTTCTCCTTTGATTTCTTGGATTATCCATTCATTGTTTGGTACCATGTTATTTAATCTCCATGTATTTGTGCTCTTTCTATATTTTTGCTTGTGGTTGATTTCTAGTTTCATAATATTGTGGGTAGAAAAGATGCATGGGGGGCACTTGGGTGACTCAGTGGGTTAAAGGCTCTGCCTTTGGCTCAGGTCATGATTCCAGGGTCCTGGGATCAAGCCCCTCATTGGACTCTTTGCTCAGCGGAGAGCCTGTTTCCAACCCCCCCACCACCACCTGCCTCTCTGCCTACTTGTGATCTCTGCCTGTCAAATAAATAAACAAAATCTTAAAAAACAGGAAAAAAAACGATGCATGGTATAACTTTGATCTTTTTGAATTTGTTGAGAATTGTTTTGTGGCCTAATGCGTGATGTATTCTGGAGAATGTTCTATAAGAACTTGAGAAGAATGTGTATTCTGTTGTTTTAGGAAGGAATGTTCTGAATATATCTCTTAAATCCATCTGGTATAGGGTATCATTCAAAGCCATTGTTTCCTTGATGATTTTCTCTTTGGATGATCTGTCCATTGATGTAAATGGAGTGTTAGAATCCCCTACTGTTATTGCATTGTAATCAATTAGTTACTTCATGTTTGTTAGCTGTTTTATGTATTTGAGTGTTCCCATGATGGATAAATAAATATTTACAATTGTTATATCTTCTTATTGGATTGCCCCCTTTATTATTATATTATATAGCATCCTTCTTTGTTTCTTGTTACATTCTTTGTTTTAAATTCTATTTTTTCTGATTTAAGTTTTACTATCACAGTTTTCTTTTAACATCCTTTCATATGATACATGGTTATCTATCCTCTAGCTTTCAATCTGCAGGTTTTTATGTCTGAAATGAGTCTTCTATAGGAAACATTAGATAGGTTTTGTGTTTTTATCTGCTTTATCAACCTACACATTTTGATAGGAGTATTTTGTCCATTTACATTCATATTTATTATTGACAAATGTGTATTTATTTCTATTTTATTCCTTACTTTGTTGTTTTACTCTGATCCCCTTTTCTCTTGTTCTCTTTCATGACTTTTTGGGCTTTCTTTGGTGGTATCACTGGATTCCTTTCTCTTTATTCTTTGCATATCTATTTTTGGTTTTTGATTTGTGGTTACCATTAGGTTTGTGTGTAACACCTTCTGCATATAGCAGTCTATATGAAGTTGATGGTTTCTTAAGTTTGAACCCATTCTTTACTCTTCTCCTTCCCATGTTTTAGGGATATGTTGTCATATTTTGCATCATTTTATTCTGTGAGTCCCTTGACTGATTTGTACAGATATATTTATTTTTACTGCTTTATTGTGGGTTTTTTGGGTTGTTTTTGTTTGATTGTTTGTTTTTTGTTTTACTTTTCATACTCTTATGGTATTTCTTTTCCACCCAAAGAGTTTCCTTTAACATTTCTTTTAGGGCTGGTTTAGTAGTCATGACCTTTTTGAGCTTTTATTTGTCTGAGAAAATTTATCTCTTCTTCTATTCTGAATGATAACCTTGCTGGATATAGTATTTTTGGCTGCAGATTTTTCCTTATCAGCACTTTGAATGTATCATTTCACTGCCTTCTGGACTGCACATTTTGTGCTAAAAAATCTGAAAACATTATGGTGTTTCTTTTGTGTGGAACTGTCTTCTTTTCTCTTGCTGTTTTTTAAATTTTTCATCAGTCCTTTTTGCCATTTTAATTACTATATATCTGGGTATGGACCTCCTTGTGTTGATTTTTGGGGCACTCTGTGCCTACTGGATCTGTTTTCTCCCCAGATTAGAGAAGTGTTCTGCTATTATTTCTTCAAATAAATTTTCTTCCCCCTTTTCTTTCTTATCTTCTTCTGGCATTCCTATAATGTAAATGTGATTATGCTTAATGACGTCACTGAATTCCTTAAGTCTATTCTCATTTTGCATAATTATTTTTCTTCTTACTTGTTCAGCTTTATTACTTTCCATTAACTGTATTCCAGAATATTAATTTGTCTCTTTGCTTCCTCTACCCTTCTATTTATTCCAAAAAGTGTATTTCTAATTTCAATTACTCTGTTCTTCATCTCTGATTTTTTCTTTATTATTTCTGTGTTAAGAGTCTCACTCATGTCCTCTGCTGTTTTCTCAAGTCCAGCAAGTATGTTTATGATGATTACTTTAAATTCTTTATCAGGCATATTATATATTTTTGTTTTTCCTAGGTCCTTTGTTGTGGTATATTCTTGTCCTTTCTTTTGAGACATATTACTCTGTCACTTCATTTTGACTAACTCTCTGTGTTTCTTTCTGTGTCTTCAGAAAGTCATCTATGTTTCTTGCTCTTGAAAGCAGTGAATGGGGAATGCACTTTTAATAAAGTGGCACCAGTCCTCTTTTACAGGGGACACACAGCTGTCACCAAGACTGTTTCATCCTGGTCTTCTCTGCAAAGCCTGAATGGGTAGGAGTGTGGTGCCACAAGCTTTGAGATCAGGCCCTCTCCCACAGGGGGTGCAAGCCACTATGGGGTCTGAGACTGGTTGGGCTGCATCAGGAATCAAGTGAGAGTTGGAAGGGTACAGTTTTGATAATGTGTGTGTGTGTGTCCTCCATATGAGGTTGGGAGATACATTTTGCCAAGATTTGACCCTGTCTTCTGGGGGAAGGAACCCACAGCACGGCGACTGAGGCAGGTTCAGTTGGAGGGGACAGGGTATGCTATAGCAAGTTTAGTATGATGGAAATGGCACCTGTCAACTCCTTTGTTCTTGGAAAAGTCCCTCAGAGAACCCTGAAATTAGTAACTAATTCTCCCTCCCACATGTCCCAGGTGTTTTTTGAACTGCTGCTTCTAAACTATATCTCTGTGGGCTGTTTGTTGTGCTGTCTCTCAAAGGCCAGGGACTCAGCTTCCTATTGCCCCGAGCTTTCCCAGAGCTGAACTCACTGATTTTTAAAATTCTGGGCTTTAAGTCCTGTTGTTTGTAAGAACTTATAAAATTCAGCCCTTCTGATTTTCAGTGTAAAATGCTATGGGGATTCTTCTTTCCCATGCAGCCTACCTGATGTGATAGTCTGTTTCTCACCCATCTCCATGCCTGTGATTCCCTACCTGTGGCGGCCTCCTTCTGGCAGCCAGAACCATAGGGATTATCTCTCCAGTGTCTGCCCTTCCTACCCTCTTCTATGTGGCCTCTTCTGTACATTGAGTTGTAAAATTTGTTCTGCCAGTCTTCGGGCTATTTTCTGGGTTATTTGCACTGATGTGAGTTTTATCTAGTTGTGCCCATGGAATGAGGTGAGTTTAGGGTCCTCTTGGCTTTGCCATTTTCTGAGGACTTTGGACCTTAAATACATTAAATATTTGTGAATAGGTGAATCAAAATCCTTAGACACATTTGCATAAAACAAAACAACCTTCCAAATATCCATAACAGGAGGTATATAAAATGTATTTAAAAAGTAGCCTTGAAAACTGCAAAATGCTATTAAAATGATTATGTTTTTTCTACTATTTAAAGGTAGATTTCTCAAAATAGAAGGAAATGTTACTTTTTATTTTTTATTATGCTCAGTTAGCCAATGTATCATTAGTTTTTGATGTAGTGTTCAATGATTCATTAGTTACATATAACACCCAGTGTTTATCATAATTCATGCTACCTATTAATACCCATCACCTGGCAACCCAATCTCCCCACCACCCTCCCTTCTGTAACACTCAGATTGTTTCCTGGAGTACATAGTCTCTCAGATTTGTCTCCCTCTCTGACTTCTCCCCCTTTGGTTTTCCTTCCTTTCTGCTGTGGTCCTCCATGCTATTCCTTATGTTCTATATATAAGTGAAACTATATAATAATTGTCTTTCTCTGCTTGACATATTTCACCTAGATAATCCCATCCAGTCCCATCCATGTTGATACAAATTGTAAGTATTAATCCTTTCTAATGGCCGAGTAATATTCCATTGTGTATATGAATCTTCTTTATCTATTTATCTGTTGAAGTGCATCTCAGCTTCTTCCATAGTTCGGCTACTGTGGAAATTGCTGCTACAAACATTGGGGTGCATATCCCCCTTCTTTTCACTACATCTGTATCTTTGGGATTAATACCCAGTAGTGCAACTGCTGGGTCATAGGATAGCTCTATTTTTAACACCTTGAGGAACCTCCATACTGTTTTCAAGAGTGGCTGTACCAGCTTGCATTCCCACCAACAGTGCAAGATTGTTTCCCTTTCTCCATATCCTTGCCAACATTTGTTGTTTCCTGTTTTGTTAATTTTTGCCATTCTAATTGGTGTAAGGTAGTATCTCATTGTGGTTTTGGTTTCTATTTCCCTGATGGCTAATGGGTTTGAATGTTTTTTTCATGTGCTAAGAGTAGGAAATTGAAATAATAGGAGGTCTATTATTTTCCTGGAGCAGTCACAACAAATTTCCACAAACTTGGTGGCTTTAAGCAGCAGAATTTTATTTTTTCTCACACTTACAGAGGCCAGAAGTCAGAAATCAGGGCGTCAGTAGTACTGTAGCTCCTCTAAGGACTCCAAGACATTATCTTTCCTTGCCTTTTCCAGCTTCTGCTAGTTCCTGGGATTCCTTGGTTTGTGGTAGTATAATTGCAATCCTTACCTCTTTCTTCATGTGGAATTCTCTCTTGTATCTTTGAATCACAAATCTTCTTCTCCTTTCTCTTATAAGAGCACTAGTCATTGGATTTATGGCCCACTACAAATACAGGATGTTCTTATTTTTAAATTCTTATCTTAATTACATCTGCAAGGACCCTAATTCCAAATAAGGTCACCTGCGCAAGTATGGGGGGGTCATGGACATATTTTTTTGGAGGAAATTGAATCCACCATGGAAGGACACATTCATATAACCTATAATAATAATAGCTAACAATTAGCAAGGGCATTCCATGGGAAAAACATTCTATAAAGCACTTTCAATGCATCAATTCATCTAGTTCTTGTGATGACTAGATAAGATGGAAACTGAAATACAAAGAGGTATTTTACTTTTCCAGTATCACATATTGGTAAATGGTAGATCTAGAATCCAAAACCATCTGGCTCCAGTACTCATGCTCTTAATTTCTCTACTATGTTGCTTCCTAATTATTGTTAATACTATAATAATAGTAATAATAATAATAATAAAAGTAGCTGTCTTTATTGAGAGCTACAAACCAAGCATTGAGCTTAGTACTTTACATGGATTATGTAACCTATCCCTCACAACAACCTTGTGAGATAATTACTTTTGTGATTTCCACTTTATAGTCAAGAAAACTGAAACACGGATAGTTTAAGTAACCAATGTTATACATAGGTAGAGGTGAGTTTGAAATTGAGTGACCTGGCTCTAGAGTTGGTGTGCTTAACAACAATATGACACTGACTTTGATTGAATCTTTATTTTTTTAAGATTTTATTTATTTATTTGTCAGAGAGAGAGAGAACACAAGCAGGGGAAGGGGCAGACAGAGGGAGAAGCAGGCTCCCCACTGAGCAAGGATCCTGATGAAGACTCCATCCCAGGACCCTGGGATCGTGACCTGAGCTGAGAGCAGACACTTAACCAGGTATCCCAAGATTGAAACTTTCATGTACTAATCATTCATCTCCCTCTTCCATAGTATCTCTGCATATCATGTGTTCAGTGAGATTTTGCTGAGGGAATTAATTGGATTAATTATGTCACAATAATTGTATTTTGTCCAGAGTCTCAGCCTATTTCCCTGTTCTTGCTTAGTGTGCCAATCTCTGTCTGACTCCACATCTTTTCATGCCTTTATGTCAGAATTGACATGTATGCCCTTCTTTAAGGACTTCTGTAATGTGGCTAGATGGATCTATGGAAGGGAGATATTTATTTATTTATTTATTTATTTGACACAGAGAGAGAGAGATCACAAGTAGGCAGAGAGGCAGGCAGAGGGAGAAGCAGACTCCCTGCTGAGCAGAGATTCCCCATGAGGGACTTGATCCTAGGACCCTGAGATAATGACTTGAGCTGAAGGCACAGGATTAACCCACTGAGCCACCAAGGCACCCCTGGAAGGGAGATTCTTAAAAGACATTTCCACAGAGAGGCATGCTTCAAACAAGTATTCTCTTTAGGCCAGTCCAATTCAAATCATAGGTTTATCAAACAGTTTCTGAGAACAAACTAAAAACAAACCCAAATATGCTGAAAATGTTCCACCAGGATAGTGCATATGCAAAAACCACTGTATGTCAACATCTTCCCTACTGTGCTCACATTTCAACTGTCAAGTCAATATATATATTTTAAAAAAGTATCTAATTACTGTCTAAAGAGAAAATTGAAGTAAAATGCTATCCACCAGTCTTGCTTTACCTTATCATTTGAAACTAATAATTGGTGTTAAGATCTAACTCTAAATACAGATATCATTTAAAAAATAATAAGGAGAAATTAAAGGTCAACTTT
Organism: Lontra canadensis; assembly: GCF_010015895.1. NCBI lineage: Eukaryota > Metazoa > Chordata > Mammalia > Carnivora > Mustelidae > Lontra > Lontra canadensis. The sequence continues at coordinate 2,901,727 of NW_022631071.1, read as the reverse complement.
AAACTTGCAACAGTATTCTCAATCCCAAAGGTAGACTCTATAAATATAAGCAGTAATGCCAGGCATATTGCACAACTCCAGGGAGTCGATATTCACATTAATGTCTATGTGAATGGGGTCCCCTAGAGTCATAAAGTGCACAACCTGCAGGGCAGTATTAAGAGACCTTGGTCAGCAGAACTTATTCAGAGCAAAAAAAAAAGGGCCAAAGCAAAAAAGCAATTGATTACAAGGAGTGCTGATCCACACCAATGATATTTTGAGTTTTAGAAAAGTCAAAGAGACTGCTATACTTACAGCTTGTTAACTTGAATACTAGTCTGATGTGGCTTTGATGAGCTGAGGGAATTCTAGTGAAGAGCAAAGCTCAAAAATTTAGCTTTAACTGAAACTTTTTCAACTCTTCAAACCACCAGGTGCTAGATACCTGATGGAAACTAGCTTTCTTGTGAGATATTCTTGTAATTTCCATTTAAGGTTGTTAAGAAGGAAAATAATATCTTAAGAGACTTAACTGAAGGCATTCCAGTGCTTCTAATAACAACAGGAAACCTGGTCATGCATAAGGACCTAGAAGATCAAAGCCATATAAAAGCAAATTAGGAGATCCTTGCGCTGGTCATTGATTTTTACTGCCTGAGCACTTCCTCTCTCTCTCTCTCTCTCTCTCTCTCTCAATCCTGCCATTTGGAGACAACTGCGGTATATTTCACCCAGTTTTCATTATTACAATTTTGTGTTATATTTGACTTACTGCTTCTGCCTGGAAACTCTTTTTCCATGGCTCGTTGGCATTTAGTTTATATCTACAAATACCTTTGGCTTGATTTTGGTGGATATTTAGTGTGCCATAAATGGTGAAGGTGAGAAACAGACTTTAGAAAATGTTACACTTTACTGGATGCTACTGTGTGCCAGAAAGAGATTTAAATAATCTTGTTCATTGTCTCAGTGCAGAGAATCAAACCCAGTATTGGCTGATACCAGAGCTCATGTTATTAACTACTAAACCATACCACCTTTTTACAAGTATGCTTAAAAATTTTTTAAGTCCATTAACATGCCCTAGTCACACCCAAAATATATAACCTGACTTTCTCTCTCTTTCCCATCTCCCTCTTTATTTCACCTTAGTCATTAGGTAAAGAGTACATGGGACCATGACAAAGAGCTCAGGAGCTTTTCTAAGAATACATTACCATTAAAAAAAATAGAAAGGAGAAACCAGAAATGTTAAATTGTTCTTGAGCTATGACAATCTTTTGATCAATTCCTATCTTTAAAACTAATTTCTGGGGCACCTGCATGGCTCAGTTGGTTAAGTGTCTGCCTTCAGCTTAGGTCATGACCTCATAGTTCTGGGGTTGAGCCCTGCATAGGGCTTCTTGTCAGCAGGGAGTCTGTGTCTCCTGCTCCCTCTGTTCCTCCCCCTGCTGTGCTCTTTCTCTCAAATAATATTTATAAATAAATATATAAATACATTATACATACATAAATAAATCTCTAATTTCTGTACATTTTTTTAATGTGGAAAAAGTGAGAGGTTTATTTTCATGACTTCATTATCATCTTTAATCCTTATCATAAAAATAAAATTTACAGGGTTGCCTGGGTGGCTTAGTGAGTTGTGTGTCTGCCTTTGGCTCAGGTCATGATCCCAGGGTCCTGGGACTGAGCCCTGCCTCAGGCTCCCTGCTCAATGGGGCATCTGCTTCTCCCTCTCCTGCTCCCCCTGCTTGCACTCTCTCGGTCTCTCTCTCTCTGTGTCAAATAAATAAATAAAATTTAAAAATTAGAAAATTTAAAAAATCCTTTGTAAAGAAGAGTCAGAGAGTCATTGTTATTTTTCATTTTACAGAAAAAGAAACAGACATAGTGAAGCAAAATTCCCTCATTCATTTTTGAAAGGAATCATAGCCTCAATGAGCCATCTGGGCTGAAAATACCTTAAAAATGCTTCATTCTAGAGAAGGTAAGATGACAGAGGAGTAGGGGAATCCTAAGTTTGTCTCATCCCTTGAATACACATAGATAGTTTCCAATCATTCTGAACACCTGCAAAATCAATCAGAGATCTGAGAAAAGAAATGATGCATGTGTACAAGTAGAAAAGTAACCACCATTTGTAAGGTAGTAGGTGTGGAGACATGAATACATTGTGATATAACTAAGGATCTGATGGATGGGAGGAAGCCTGCTTAAGGAGGCTATTGCAAATTGTTATAAGTAGAGTAATGCAAAATCAGAACTTTTAGAACTCTGCTACAGTGGGGGATGTCCCTGGCTTAAAAGTACTCAGGTGGTAAAGTGGGCATAATCCCAGGTGTGACAGTGTGGTCTCAGGATCCCAGGGGTCACAAGAAGAATGGGTGGTGCCTGAATGCAGCAGAGATCCTAGCATAGGAGTGGGGAAGCTGGCTGAAAACAGAGATTCTAGGTGCAGGCTCTCTGCTCTATGCTGACATAAACTGTGAACTGCTGCATGGTCATGTCACTGCTTTTTTGGCAGGGGTCCAGCAAAAAGCAGAAGTGTGGCAAGAACCATCATTCTGTCCCCAGGAGAAAGAGCATGGGTCCACAGGAATCTGTAAAATTTGCAGTTCTGAAACTCAGTTGTGTGCCTGATCTAAAAATTATCAGTCACAGGCCAGGGGAACACAGAATTCTCACAGAAACAGAGGAGACAAGAGTAATTGATTCCTTTGTTATGAGGGCTCCCTGAAGAGTGGGGGGAAATGAATTTTCAGTTCCTGGGCTAGAGACTGGGGCACATCCATATTCATCCTGCCATTGGTGCTAAAAACCTTCAGGGAGCAAAATAGCACCACAAGGTAGAATCCAGAGCTGCTGACACTGAATCCTGCCTCTGGCATGAGAGGTGCACCTGCACTAGGGCAAGTCCACCTGAGAATCAGTGCAACAGCCCCCCACCCCCGTGAGAAGACCAGCAGAAACAACTCACTTCTATCGTGTTTACTGATCACAGAGGGCTGCAAAGCTTCAGTTTTTTTGGGAAACAGTGTATAACATTCCTTGTATTTTTATTCTTTATACATTTAGCATTATTTTTTGTTATTTTTAAATTATTTTCCCATAAACTCTTGTTTTATTTATTTTTATTTTTTTATTATGTTATGTTAGTCACCAAACAATACATAATTAGTTTTTGATGTAATGTTCCAAGATTCATTGTTTACATATAACACCAAGTGCTCCATGCAATATGTGGCCTCCTTAATAACCAACACCAGGGTCACCCATTCCCTTTTCAATTATTTTTTTATTCCTTTTTAATTTTAATATATATATATATAATATTTATTTATTTATTTATTGTTTCCTTTCATTTTATCATATATATGGAAGTAATATATATAAAATATTTAAATTATATGATAAATATTATATATAAATATATAATATTTTTATATATTTATCTATATATATGTTAAGCTATTTATATAGCAATAAAGAAATTCTTATTTTGGGATCTAGTTTCTTTTAACAAGCAGACAAGAACACACCCAGAATCTAGTTTTATTTTATTTTATTTACTTTATTATTTCCTTTCTGCTGTCATTGTTGTTTTTTCTCTTCCTTCTTTTATTTTTCTGGACAAGATGGCAAAATGGAGAAGTTGACCCTAAAAGAAAGAACCAGAGGTAGTACTCACTGCCAGGGATTTAATCAATACAGATAGAAGTATAATGTCTAAACTAGAATTTAAAACAACAATTATAAAGATACAGCTGGGCTTAAAAAAGGCATTGGAGGGGCGCCTGGGTGGCTCAGTTACTGGGCATCTACCTTCAGCTCAGGTCATGATCTCAGGGTCTTGGGAATGAGCCCTGCATCAGGCTCCCCACTCGATGAGAAACCTGCTTCTCCCTCTCACTCTGTCTATGGCTCCCCCTACTAGTGCTCACTCTTTGTCTGTCAAATAAATAAGTAAAATCTTAAAAAAAAAAAGAGTTGGCAAGTTGGCAGAGAACTAGGAGACCATGTTTCAACTGGTCCCCTGAATTGAGCTAAAAATCTACCACAATACTCTGAACACAAATGAAATCAGTCTGAGATGTAAGATTATACATTTCTGGATATCTACCAGAGCAAGAGATCATCTGTGGAGAAGTAAAGCAGAGTAGGAATGCTCAGACTGATATTGGAGGATAAACAGAAGGGGCAAGGGGCCAGCAGAAGTGACCCATTACAAAGTAATACCCCAATAAAAAAGTGTCCTGTGGTTGGGAACCAGCATTAAGTTGGAGTCTGGTTAAAAGCACACAAAAAGAACAAAGAGTCTTAAGGGGCAGTTGCTGGAATCAGGCGGCCTAAGACATGGAACTAAGCCCACAGTCCAAAGGCAGTCACAGCCAGCGCCTGCCCATGTCAGAGAGAGCTCAGTGGGTGATCCAGTTGGTGGTCCCTGAGCTTATGGCTTTCTGCTGTTTGCACCACCACTGGGGCTCCGTGCATCCCTGCCTGTGCCTGACAGAGCCTGGGGCAGGCTCCTGCCAGAGGTCCCCGGACCTCCAGCATTCCACAACCTGCACCAAAGCCATGGAATCTGAAGGCATCTGGCATGGGTGTGATCTCCAGACGGCAGTCCTGGCAATGGTTGCCACTGGGTTTGGGCTCATCACTGGGGTTCCGTGCACCCCTGCCTGTGCCTGACAGAGCCTGGGGCAGGCTCCTGCCAGAGGTCCCTGGACCTCCAGCATTCCACAACCTGCACCAAAGCCATGGAGTCTGAAGGCATCTGGCATGGGTGTGATCTCCAGACGGCAGTCCTGGCAATGGCAGCCACTGGGTTTGGGCTCATCAAGACCAATATTGCTCACAATTTTAGTGACATGGGGGTGCAGAGGCAAGCAGGAGCCTCAGATGACCACTGAGACTGTGGCTGGGAGTGCACACTGCCTGTGGGAGGTTGTAGTGTTCAGTGGAGTTTGCAGAGAGGGTGTCTGTGTGTTTTGGACCATCCAGAGGGGAGTTGACTGAGGTTTCTCTCTGAGGTGGAGGACTGGCTGCTGACAGTTCACTTTGCACTAAGCCTCTGAAAAGCCAAAAAAGACACCAAAGAAAAAAACCTCCAGAGAACAAAAAGCCTGAAAAACCAGTTGCAGACAGACCTTAGCCCATTGATAGGGGGCAGGGCACCTCAGCCCAAGCAAGACTGACTGAAGAACAAGCCAGTAGGTCTCAACCCCAGAAGACAAGCCAAAAGAACAAGAGGATAATAAACATAGGTTCCCCATAAAACTGGAAAACCACAACATTAGGGGAAAATATATATATATTAAACCCCTGATATTGCCCCAATACCTGTATATTTCATAGACACAACTTTTCTTTATTTTTAATTCATTCTCATGTTCTTATTCTTTTATTTTTTAACCTACTTACCATTACAACTAGATGTTTAATACAACATATTCCATAATAACTTTCAAACTTGAACTTTTTTCATACATATAACTGTGTTTAATTTTTTAATATACATATAGATATAAGCTTCAAAGTAATCCTTTTTCCCTATTCAATATTACCCCTATATATGAACCAGTTTTAATTCCCCTACATCTCTGGAAAGTTGAGTCTTTTAACAAAAATAACAAAGATACACCCAGGAAGAAACAAAATAACCTTCCTCACCCACATCAAGGGTTTATAACCACCTTCCATCTAATTCTTCTATCAGTGCTCCTGTGTATTTGTTTTTGTACTGTATAAATCTTGTCCTTGGGATCCATTTTGGCTGGGTTTTTCTTTTTTTTTTTTTCTTTCCTTTTTTTCTACTTCTTGCCTTTTAATTTTGTAAGTCTTTTTGTTTGTTCATTTTTGTTTTTGTACCTTACAAATCTTACATTTAGGGCTCATTTGGGTAGGGTTTTTTTCTGTTTTTTTTTCTCTCCTTTTCTCTCTTTTTTTTCCCTTTTTTTCTTTCTTTTTGGTGGTGACTTTTGATTTCTCTGAAACTTTCCAAGGTGCACTTTGACTAGATCATGGTTGATATATTCAGCTGTACATCCCCTCAAACATCTTTCACCAAAATGACTAGGAGGAGGAACACCCAACAGAGGAAAAATTCAGACACTGTGCTCTCTCCCACAGAACTATTGGATATAGACATAAAGAGTATGTCAGAAAGGAAACTCAGGATAACAATTATCCAGGCAATGGCTAGGTTGGAGAAACCATTAGTGACAACATAGAATCTCTAAGGGTGGAAGTGAAAGCCAACCTGGCAGAAGTGAAAAAAAAAATGCTATCAATGAGATCCAATCTAATATAAATACTCTAACAGCTAGGGTAACTGAGGCAGAAGATAGAATTAGTGATCTAGAGGAAAAACTGATAGAGAAAAAGGATCAGGAGGAGGCCTGGAACAAACAGCTTAGAAGCCATGAAAACAGAATTAGGGAAATAAATGATGCCATGAAATGTTCCAACATTAGAATTATTGGGATCCCTGAAGGGGTGGAGAAAGAGAAAAGACTAGAAGATATAGTTGAACAAATTCTGGTTGAAAATTCCCCTAATCTGGAGAATGGGACAAGTGTTCATGTCCTAGAGACAGAGAGGACACCACACCAAGATCAACGAGTCTACAAAGACATCCAGACAGTTAATTGTGAAATCCACAATCATAAATTCAGAGAGGAGGGCTTAAGGGCAGGAAGGGGGGAGAAATTCCTTACATACAGAGGAAGGATCATCAGAATAATGTCAGACCTGTCCACAGAAACCTGGCAAGCCATAAAGGTCAGGCAAGACATATTCAGGGCACTAAATGAGAAGAAAATGCACCCAAAAATACTTTATCTAACAAGGATGACATTCAGAATGGATGGAGAAATAAAGAGGTTCCAAGACCGGCAACATTTAAAAAAGTATGTGACCACCCAGCCAGCACTACAAGAAATATTAAGGGGGGGTTCTATAAAAGAAGAAAGAACCTGAGAGTAACATAGAACAGAAATTCACAGACAATCTATAGAAACAAGGTCTTCTCAGGCAACATGATATCAATAAAAACTTATCCTTCAATAATCACTCTCAATGTGAATGTCCTAAATTGTCCCATAAAATGGCACAGGGTTGCAGACTGGATAAAATGGCAGGACCCATCTATATGCTGTCTTCAAGAACACACATTGAACCTAAAGATACATCCAGACTGAAAGTGAAGGGATGGAGAAGCATCTTTCATGCTAACAGATCTCAAAAGAAAGCTGGGGTCGCGATTCTCATAAAATATGAATTAGATTTTAAGCTAAAGTCTGTAGTAAGAGATACAGAAGGATGGTGCATCATGCTGAAAAAGTCTATCTAACAAGAAGATCTAACAATTGTAAATATTTATACCCCCAACATGGGAGCAGCCAATTTATATAAGCCAACTATTTAACAAAATAAAGAGTCATATTGATATGAATACATTAATTGTAGGAAATTTTAACATGACACTCTCTGCAATAGACAGACCATCTAAACAGAGAATCAACAAATAAACTAGAGCATTGAATGACACATAGGACCAGATGGGCCTCATAGATAAATACAGAACATTCCACCCTAAAACAAGAGAATACTCATTCCTCTCAAGCGCACATGGAATTTTTTTTCCAGAATAGATCACATACTGGGTCACAAATCAGGGCTCAACTGATAGCAAAAGACTGAGCTTATTCCCTGCACATTCTCAGACCACAATGCTTTGAAACTGGAATTCAACCACAAGAAAAAGTTTGGAAGGAATTCAAACACTTGTAAGCTAAAGGCCATCCTGTTCAAGAATGTTTAGAACAACCAGGAAATCAAAAAACTTGACAATTCATAGAAACCAATGAGAATGAAGACACATCAGTGAAAAAACTATGGGGTATGGCAAAGGCGGTCCTAAGGGAGAAATACATAGCCGTCCAAGCCTCCCTCAATAAAAATTGAAAAATCCTGAATACAACAGCTATCTTTACACCTTAAGGAACTGAGAAATCAACAACAAATTGAGCCAACCCATGTACAAGAAGGGAAATAATCAAGATTAGAGCAGAGATTGATGACTTAGAAACTAGAGATACAGTAGAATGCATCATTGAAACTAGAAGCTGGTTCTTTGAACAAATTAATAAGATCGATAAACCACTGGCCAAACTAATGCAAAAGGAAAGAGAGAGGACCCAAATTAATAAAATTACGAATGAAAGGGGAGAGATCATGACAAACACCAAAGAAATAGAAACAATCATCAGAAATTATTATCCACAGGTATATGCAAGTAAGTTAAGCAACCTGGAAGAAATGGATGCCTTCCTAGAAACCTATAAACTTCCAAGACTGAAACTGGAAGAAATTGACAACCTTAATAGACCAATATCTAGTAATGAGATTCAAGCAGTGATCAAAAACCTCCCAGAAACAAGAGTCCATGACCTGACAGATCCTCTGGGGAATTCTACCAAACATTCAAAGAAGAAATAATACATATTGTCCTGAAACTGTTTCAAAAAATAGAAACAGAAGGAAAAATTTCCAGACTCTTTCTATGAAGCCAGCATTACCTTGATCCCCAAACCAGGCAATGACCCCATCAAAAAGGAGAATTTCAGACCAATATCCCTGATGAATATGGATGATAAGATTCTCAGCAAGACCCTAGCTAATAGGATCGAACAGTATGTTAAAAAGATTATCCACCATGACAAGGTGGGATTTATCCCTGGTATGTAAGCGTGGTTCAGCTTTCACAAAACAATCGATGTGATAGAACAAATCAATAAGAGAAGAGAGAAGAACCACATGGTCCTCTCAATTGATGCAGAAAAAGCATTGACAAAATAGAGCAACCATTCCTGATTAAAAGTCTTCAGAGTATAAGGATAGAGAGAACGTTCCACAACTACATAAAATCCATCTATGAAAAACCCACAGCAAATATCATTCTCAATGGAGAAAAGCTGACAGACTTCCCATTGAAATCAGGAACACAAGGATGCCCAGACTCACCACTGTTGTTCAAGATAATACTAGAAGTCCTAGCAACAGCCATCAGAAAATAAAAAGAAATAAAATGTATTCAAATTGGCAAAGAAGAAATCAAACACTCTCTCTTCACAGATGACATGATATGTTATATGGAAAACCCAAAAGACTCCACCCCCAAAACTACTATAACTCATACAGCAATTCAGTAATGTGGCAGGATACAAAATCAATGTACAGAATCAGTTGCTTTCTTATACACTGACAATGAAAATATAGAAGGAGATATGAGAGAATTGATTCCATTCACTATAGCACCAAGAACCATGAGATTCCTGGGAATAAACCTAATGAAAGAGGTAAAGGATCTATACTCGAGGAACTACAGAACACTCATGAAAGAAATTGAAGAAGACACAAAAAGATAGAAGACCATTCCATGCTGATGGATCAGAAGAATAAACATTGTTAAAATGTCTATACTGCTTAGAGCAATCTATACTTTCAATGCCATCCTGATATAAAATTTCACCAGTGTTTTTCAAGGAGCTGGAACAAACAATCCTAAAATTTGTATGGAACAAGAAGAGACCCTGAATTGCTAAGGAAATGTTGAAAAAGAAAAACAAAACTGGGGGCATCATGTTGCCCGATTTCAAGCTTTACTACAAAGCTGTGATCACCAACGCAGCATGGTACTGACACAAAAACAGACACATAGACCAGTGGAAAAGAGTAGAGAGCTCAGATATGCACCCACGACTTTATGGTCAAATAATTTTTGACATAGCAGAAGAAAATATACAGTGGAAAAAAGTCTCTTCAATAAATGGTGCTGGGAAAATTGGACAGCTATATATAGAAAAATGGAATTTGACCATTCTCTTACACCATACACAAAGATAAACTCAAAATGGATGAAAGACCTCAAGGTGAAGCAGGAATCCATCAAAATCCTAGAGGAGAACATAGGCAGTAACTTCTTCAACACTGGCCAGAGCAACTTCTTTCAAGACATGTCTCCAAAGACAAAGGAAACAAAATAAAAAATGAACTTTTATGACTTCATCAAGATCAAAAGTTTCTGCACAGGAAAGGAAACAGTCAACAAAACAAAGAGGCAATCCACAGAATGGGAGAAGATATTTGCAAATGACAGTACAGACAAAGGGCTGATATCCAAGATCTATAAAGAACTCCTCAAACTCAACACCTGCAAAACAGATAATCACATCACAAAATGGGCAGATGACATGAACAGACACTTCGCCAATGAAGACATACAAATGGCTAACAGACATGAAAAAATGTTCATCATCACTCAAATCAAAACCACATTGAGATACCACTTTACACCAGTTAGAATTGGAAAAAAAATTAACTAGACAGTAAACAACAGGTGTTAAAGAGGATGTGGAGAAAGGGGAACCCTCTTACACTGTTGGTGGGAATGCAAGTTGGTGGAGCCACTTTGGAAAACAGCATGGAGATTCCTCAAAAATTAAAAATAGAGCTACCCTATGAGCCTGCAGTTGTACTACTGTGTATTTACGCCAAAGATACAGATGTAGGGAAAAGAAGGGCCATCTGTACTCCAATATTCATAGCAGCAATGGCCACAATAGAAAATATGGTCCTTATATACAGTGGAATATTATGCCCATATCTGAAAGGATGTATACCCAACTTTTCTGTCAACATGGATGGGACTGGAGGAGATTATGCTGGGTGAAATAAATCAAACAGAGAGAATCAATTATCATATGGTTTCACTTACTTGCGGAGCATAAAGAATAACATGAAGGATATTAGGAGAAGGAAAGGAAAAGAAGTGGGATATATCCATGTGGGAGATGAAACATGAGAGACTGTGGACTATGAAATACAAACAGAAGGTTTTGGAGGTGAGGGAGTGGAGAAGTGGGAAAGTCTGGTGGCAGGTATTAAATAGGAGAGCATGTATTGGATGGAGCACTGGGTGTGGCACATAAACAATGAAACTTGGAACACTGAAAAAAAGAGTAGAAATAAAAAAAAAGAAAAAGACACTGAAGACACTAGAGAATCCCTTAGTATAGGAATTTTTAAAAATGCTATAATCTGGATAGGCCAAAATTAAAAATTCTAGTATCAAGATGTAGTCCCAAGTGGAAACCATAAAAATAAGGATGAAAGAATTAGAATAGCACATCAGTGGTGGAAAATAATGAACCTGAAAAGAAAAAAGTGAAAGAAAACTATTAGATCATGAGGGGAGACTTAGAGAGCTCAGCAATTCCATAAGCTGAGATAATATCTGTATTATAGTGATCCCAATTAATGAGGAGTTAGAGAAATGGGCAGGAAGTTTATTTGAACAAATTATAGCAAGAACTTCCCTAATATAGGGAAGGAAACAGGCATTTAAATCCAGGAGACACAGACAAACCCCCTCAAAACCAACAAAACCAGGTCAATGCCTCAACATATTATAGTGAAGCTTGCAAATTTTAAACATAAAGAGCAATTCCTGAATGCAGGTCAGGACAAGGAATCTTTAACCTATTAGTGTATACACATAAGGCTGGCAGCAGACCTGTCCACAGACACCTGATAGACCACAAAGGACTAGCATGATATATTCAATGTGCTAAATGAGAAAAATATACAGTCAGGAATACTTTATCCAGTAAGACAGTCACTCTGAATAAAGGGAGAAAAAAATAATTTCTAGGATAATCGAAAACAAGGCATTTGTGAGCACTACACCAGCCCTACAAGAAATATTAAGGGGACTGTTTGAGCAGAGGGAGAGCAAAAGTAACAAGGACTAGAAAGGAATATAGACAATCTACAGGAATAGTGATTGTACAGGTAATACAATGGCCTTAAATTCATATCTTTCAATAATTACTCTGAATGTAAATGGACTCAGTGTTCCAATCAAAAGATATAGGATATAGGAATGGATTAAAAAAAAATCTCTGCTTATAAGAGACTCATTTGAGACACAATGTGACCTCCATATTGAAAGTGAGGGGGTGGAAAACCAATTATCATGCTAATAGACAGCAAAAGAAAGCTGGAGTATTCATCCTTATATCAAACAAACTGTGTTTTAAAGCAAAGACTGTAATAAGAGATGAAAGACACTATATCATAATAAAAGGGTTTATCCAACAAGAAGATCTAACAATTATAAATATTTATGCCCTTAACTTGGGAGCAGCCAAATATATAAACAAATTAATAACAAAATTAAGTAACACATTGATAATAATACAAAAATAGTGGGGGAATTAACACCCCACTCATGACAATGGACATATCATCTAAGCAGAAGATCAACATGGAAAGAAAGGTTTTGAATGACACACTGGCACAGATGAACTTAAAAGATATATTCAGATCATTTAATCCTAAGACAACAGAATACACATTCTTTCTGAGTGCACAAAGAACATTATCCAGAATAGATCACATACTAGGCCACAAATCAGGTCTCAATAAGTATAAAAAGACTGAGATAATTCTATGCATATTTTCAGACTATAATGCTATGAAACTTGAAGTCAATCATGAGAAAAAAAAAATTGAATGATCCACAAATAAATGTAGGCTAAAGAACATCCTAATAAAGAATGCATGGTTCAACTAGTAAATAAAAGGCATCAATGAATTCTGGTACACTGAAAAGAAATAAAAAAAAAACAGTAATAAAATAAAAAAAATATGTAAAAATATGTGGAAGAAAATGAAAATGAAAACATGACAGTTGAGAAGATTTGAGATGAAAAAGGTAGTCCTAGCAAAGGGGAGCATATAGCAATACAGGCCTTCCTCAAGAAACAAGAAAGTCTCAAATACACAAGCTAACCTTACACCTGAAAAAGCTGGAAAGAGAACAGCAATAACTAACTAACTAACTAACTAATTAAATAAATAAATAAATCTAGCAGGAGAATGGAAATAATAAAGATTAGAGCAAAAATCGGTGATATAAAAAGTTTTAAAAAGTGGAACAGATCAACAAACTAGGAGCTGGTTCCTTGAAGAAATTAATAAAGTTGATAAACCCCTAGCCAGACTTATCAAAAAGAAAAGAGAAAAGATCCAAATAAATAAAATCATGAATGAAAGAGGAGAGAGCTCAACCAACACTGAAGAAATTAAAAGAGAATATTGTGAGAATAATATGTCACCAAATCAGGAATCTGGAAGAAATTGATAAATTCCTAAAAATATGTAAACTATCAAAACAGCAACAGGAAGACAGAGAAAACCTGAACAGACTCATAACCAATAAAGAAATTAAATCAGTGTTTAAACGTCTCCCAGCAAACAAGAGTCCAGTCCAGGATGGCTTCGAGGTGTATTCTACCATGCATTTAAAGAATACTTATTCTTCTGAAACTGTTCCAAAATAGTAGAAATTGAAGGAAAACACCCAAACTCATTTTAAGAGACCAGCATTACCTCAATCCCCAAACCAAAGACCCCACCAAAAAGAAGAATTACAGACCAATATCCCTGATGAACATGGATGCAAAGATTCTCACCAAGATAATAGCTAATAGGATCCAGCAGCACATTAAAAGGACTATTCACCATGACCAAGTGGAATTTAGTCCTGGGTTGTAAGGGTGGTTCAACATTTGCAAAGCAATCAGTGTGATACACCACATTAAAAAAAGGGGACAAGAAGCATAAGATCCTCTCAATAGATACAGAAAAAAAATTTGTCAAAATACAGCACACTTTCTTAATAAAAACTCTCTGCTGTGTGGGGATAGAGGTAACATACCTTAATAACATAAAACATATATGAAAGACCCACAGCAAATATCATCCTTATGGGAAAAAAACTGAGATCTTTACCCCAAGATCAGAATATGGCAGGAATGTCCACTATTACCACTGTTGTTCAAAATAGTACTGGAAGTCCTTGCCTCAACAATCAGACAACAAAAAGAAAAAAAAAAAAGACATCCTTACTGGCAAAGAAGAAGTCAAGCATTCACTCTTTAGAGATGACATGATACTCTGTGGAAAACCCAAAAGACTCCAACCAAAAATTGCTAGAACTCATACAGGAATTCAGCAAAGTCACGGAATATAAAATCAATGCACAGAAGTCAGTTGCATTTCTACACACTAGCAATGAAAAAAAAGTAAGGGAAATCAAGAAATGTATTCCATTAATAATTGCACCAAAATCCATAAGATAGCTAACAATAAACCTAACCAAAGACAAAGAGGATCTGTACTCTGAAAACTATATAATACTTATGAAATAAATTGAGGATGACACAAAGAAATGGGAAAAAAAATCATACTCATGGATTGGAAGAACAAATATTGTTAAAATCTATATGCTATCCAAAGCAGTCTACACATTCAATGACATATCTATCAAAATACCATTAGCATTTTTCACAAACCTAGAAAAAACAATTATAATATTTGTATGTAACCAGAAAAGACCTTGAGTAGCCAAAATAATGCTGAAAAAGAAAACCAACTGGAGGCATCACAGCTCCAGACCTCAAGCTGTAATCATTAAAACAGTATGGTACTTGCACAAAAACAGACACATCGATCAGTGAAACAGTATAAAGAACCTGGAAATGGACCATCAACTCTATGGTCAACTTATCTTCAACAAAGCAGGAAAGAATATCCAACGGAAAAAAGACAGTCTCTTCAAAAAATGGTGTTGGGAAAATTGGACAGCCACATGCAGAAGAATGATACTGGACCACTTTCTTACACCATATACAAAAGTAAACTCAAAATGTATTGTTGGAGGTTACGGCATGGTTGGAGTGGTGGATCAAACCAGGCCCTGACCTGTGTCTCCTTTAAAGTCCAGACACCTTGATAAGGGGTTAAGGACAGGAAAGTTGAGTAACACTGAGAAAGGGTCTGTGCTATGTGTCCTGCGCTCGCCTACGTGACTCCCACATGCTCTCCCTACAGAAGGGAACAATGTGGTCAGGGTCATGAATTCTTAGTTGGTCCTTGTTGTTCCTGTACTTCCCATATCCCGCTCCCTGGTTGATTGTCTTGCTAATGGCATTAGCTGTGACTACCTGGCATCACGAGATTTGTTTGTAGTTAATGTAAACTTGTTATAGGAACTTGCGGTCATCTGACTAGGTACTGATGTATTACTCCTTCTATTGTGGTCTGCCTTATAAATGCTTGTAAGATGTGGAATAAAATTGGCTCTGTTGGACATCCTCCTCAGTGCTCCTCCTGCCCCCATCTCTTTGTCTCTTAATTTCTTTTCACCATCCTCTTACCCTCACATTCCTGGTCGATTTGTCATGCGGGCCGTGACAATGGATGAAAGACCAAATGTGAGACAGGAACCTACCAAAATCCTGGAGAACACAGGCAACAACATCTTTTACCTTGGCCACAGCAACTTCTTTGTAGACATGTCTCCAAAGGCAAGGGAAACAAAAGCAAAAATTAACTGTTAGGACTTCGTTAAGATAAAAAGCTTTTGCACGGCAAAGGGACAGTCAACAAAACTAAAGGCAACCTATGGAATGGGAGAAGATATTTGCAAATGTCTTATCAGATAAAGAACTGGTATCCAAAATCTATAAAGAAATTATCAGACTTAACCCCAAAAAAACAAAACATCAGTCAAGAATTGGCCAGAAGACATGGACAGATATTTCTCCAAAGAAGACATACAGATGGCTAACAGACACATGAAAAATTTTCCCATTTTTTTGTTCAGAATGCAAACTGGTGAAATCACTCTAGAAAACAGTGTAGAGGTTTCTTTAAAAGTTGAAAATAGAACTAGCCTAGAACCCAGCAATTCCCTACTAATTATTTATCAAAGGATACAAACATAGTGACTCAAAGGGGAACATGCAGCCCAATGTTTATAGCAGCAATGTCCACAATAGCCAAACTATGGAAAGAGCCCAGATGTCCATCAACAGATGAGTGGATAAAGAAGAAATGGTATATGTATATACAATGGAGTATTGGTCAGTTATCACAAAGAATTAAATCTTGACATTTACAATGACATGGATGGAACTAGTGGGTATTATACTTAACAAAATAAGTCAAAGAAAAACAAATACCATATGATTTCACTCATATGTGGAATTTAAGAAACAAAACAAGTGAGCATAGTGGAAGGGAAGGATAAATAAATTAAGATGAAAAGTGAGAGGGAGGCAAACCATAAAAGATTCTTAACTTTAGAATATAAACTGAGGGTTGCTGTAAGGGAGGTGGTGGGTGGGGAGGTGTAATTGGGTGATGGGCATTAAGGAGGGCACTTAAAGTAATGAACACTGGGTGTTGTATGCAACTGATGAATCACTGAATTTTGTCCCTGAAACTAATAATATGGTATATGTTAATTAAGGTGAACTTAAATTAAGAAATTTTTTGAAAAACAGGCTTGCATGTCCTGAATAGATTCCTAAAGTTATCGCGGTTTCTATCATTCAACTTTATTCTAATGTTCTTATAACGTGGCTAAGGAAAATAAGGAAAACGTTGCAGTTCCATCTGATTCTGAATTGCAAATAGCATACAGCTATAGCACCATCAAATCTCAGCATCACCTGCATTAGATAAAATGACATCAAAATATTTGGAATACTATGTGCTATTGCAGTTCCTTAATTTCCAGTGGATTTGGGAATTATGTGAAGGAAACTGAATCTTTTCTAACATATCCCTACCTAGTCCTGGACCACCCATCCTTCCCCAAATTCCTATTTTTCTCTAATAACAATGTGACAGAGATCCTGGAATACTGTGTTTTTTGGCTAAATGTAGATCAGGTCTTGGGAATTCCCAAAATGCATTAATATTTCATGCATTCTTTGGGTAAAAACCT
This sequence comes from Lontra canadensis, assembly GCF_010015895.1. NCBI lineage: Eukaryota > Metazoa > Chordata > Mammalia > Carnivora > Mustelidae > Lontra > Lontra canadensis. Next base: position 2,884,881 of record NW_022631071.1, on the reverse strand, counting down.
GTGAGAACAATAACAGTAAACATAATTTGATCTATTCATATCAGGTATGTATTAATCTTATGATCATATCTATTCCTTATAACAGTCCTGTAAGTTAAGCAATACTAGTTCTATTTAATAGACAAGAAAACTGAGTCTAAGAGATCTTATAGGAGTTAGAAATTGAAATGGATGCTCCTTTGACTGGATTAAATTCCAAATTCTATGATCTTCTAATATCTAAATTAAATTGTACCTACTGTATTTAGACTTTTTTTTTTCTGTTTTTGCTTTTGTCCTGCCTTTGGAGGGTAGTGGATGCAGGGTTTCTGATTCTCAAACTCGTTTTCCCCTTTATAATCTGTATTCTTTCATTCATAATCTAATGCCAACAAAAAGTATAAATTGAACTTCCTTATACTGCAGAAATTTCCTAGTGTGGTTTTCTTAGTTAAATTCACTACTGGGATAAGTGTTCAAGTAAGATAATATTCCAACCAATTTAAACTAATATTCTGTTTCCTTCTTCCTTTACACTTTTTCAGTTTCTTCTTTCCTTCACAAAAGAAATGTGAAAAGAAACCTGATGTAGCATTGCAGAAAAAATAGAAGTTCATTTTATTCTTTCTCCATCACTTTCTTTAATGAATCATCAAAAACAAAAAAAAAAAATAGCTTGTGGGTATCCCATTATTGTGGGAAACAATTGTCCACACTTAGAAAGTTTCCTCATTAGGAATGAGTTGCTAAAATATATTCACCTCTTCCACTGGACATAAATAAAAATGCCAAAGATGTTTTGTGATCATTTTTTCTTCCCTTCATACTGCTAGGCTGTCCCAGCCCAAAGCTCAGCTATTTTGAATGTTCCTGTCAGTTTCCTTCTTGACAGAGCTACCTGGTCCTTCATCATCTCTCCTCCTCTCTCCATCTTTCCTCTGTCTCTTACCCAATCAAATCAAGTGCAAAGGCCCTTAAATGTGCATTAAAGGAAACAAAATTATGCTGCTCTATGGCATCTAAACTGCAACTGGAATTTTTGCTTGGAAAACTGTATTGCAGTACCCCGTTGACACTCACTCTTTCTCTATCCTTAGGACATATGACATACATTCATGCATTTTTAAGAAACATTCCTTTTCTTGATCCCTCAGCCAGGAATACTTCTTAGTATGTGAAGCTGTAACCATTTCTTTGCCTAAAAAATGTATATGACTGCATGTGCTATGAAATATTAGCAATTAACAGTGCAATTAGTCTTAAGGAACACACACAAAAAAGATTTATTCTAATACAGGCAGAAATGTTGGAGAAAATGATTTATCTTTCAAGTTATTTCATTTATCACATTTTAATAACAAAATTCTATGAGTGTCTCATCTTTTAACTTTTTAGGTTATCTATTATATTTTATTCTAAAAATTCCATATATGTTTATTCATGGAGGACAGGCTGATAATTTGGGAATTGTGATTTATGTTTCCTCTTCTGAGGCACAACTGTTTTAAAGAAGTTGGTTTCCCTTTCAACATAGTTTGGCTGCCGATTAGTAAGAATATTGTGCTCCTCCCAAGGGGCCTTCCCTGATAACAAGAAAGGCATTACTATGCAGATAACATGGAAGCAAGATGTGTTCCTCATTTCTTAGAAACACCAATGGCAAAGATGTGAGAAAGAGGCATGTGTGAAAAGTGATGATGGAGACTTAAGAATTTGTAGCATGCTGAGGGGTATTCCTCTAAACACATCACTGGAAGAGTGAGGATCAAACCTGTCAAACTTTTAAAAGAAAAAGGTAAGTGATTCAGCCAGCAAAATTGAGTTTATTCGGGACTAGCTGAGGAATTGCAAATTGGGACAAGCAGACTATGACAAAGCATTGGCAAGTCTGGAGAACAAAGGAGGAGACCATCCTTTTATAAAGGAAAGAAGAAAGTTGGGTATGGTTGTTTTGACCACAGTTTATTGGAGGAAAATCAGAGTTTAAAGTGGCAGCATCTTCTCGTGGCTTTAGGCCAGGGCAGCTTGCTGTTGCTCAGCCGGAAGTCTTTCTTGTTCTGCTGGAATATGCAAGCTACAACAAATGGTACACCCTGAGAGCCCCTCCCTTCAATGCTTTCAGACCCCTGTGCTGAGTTATGTTTTCTTAACACATTTTTACAAGCTCCATGTACAAGATCATAGCAAGAATTAATGAAACTGTTTCTCAGCTTCCAGTTTGCATTACTCACAGTATCAGAGGTTTCATTTTTTGTCATGTCTGATAAAGCTGGCAATGTACCAAATTCATGAATTTGACTTGAAAAAGAAGAAGGAGGAGGAGGAGGAGGAGAAGGAGATGGAAAGATTCAGGCTCTGGAGTTCTCTTCCTGGGTTACTCCAGAATCCTTTTTGTTTGGTTTGTTTTGTTTGTTTGCTTGTTTGAGATGAAGGCCATGTTTCTAATTTTAGACCACATGGACTATAGTTGCAAATTTTAATAGCCAGGGTAAAAGCAGCAGCTGCACACTTGGTGTAACTGGTGATCACTCACTAACTGAATAGGGAGAGTATGTAATTTTGTAACATTCTACTGCTGTAACAGAGGCAGCAGCAGCAGGCTGAGCAGTCTTTGCTTATGCTTTGGCAGACTATAAAGTTTTGCAGTGATGTTGGGGCCTTTCTGTTTATCTAGTGATGTTAGATTAAGATGGAACCAGGTCAAGAGTAAGATGTGCTGCTCAGAATGGACCCATGGAAAGGATCAGAGAGCTATTCTCATTTGGGTTCTCAGGATCTGTTTCTGTTAAAGGGAAATAGTAATGAGTTGGCCAAGCAATATAGAACCTAAGTGTTTCATCAGTAAAACACATGCCACAAAACTGAATGTACCACAAAGTGGAGGATTTCAAAAATAAGTTCATTGGTTGCAAGATATATAAGTTTTCATAAAAATTCTACCTAAAAATTAGTTGTTCCTGGGAAGCACTTTTGGATACTTTATAAAGGTAAGCAAATTTTCTTACTGTCTACATTTGTTCTAGCCAGACCTTTAAATTAAAGTGCTATAATTAACTCTTCAGGTGCTGGGACAAGTATAAACTACATAAAAGTATAAGAAAATTATTACCTTATGTCCTTATTACTAGTCCTTGTAATAAAGGCATTGCCTATAGTATCTCACTTAAGTCTTCTAACAGTCTTCTAAAGGGAGTCTTATTACTCAAATATCAGGCCTGCTACAAAGCCCCCACTATGTTAATTTCCTTTAGGATACTTAAAGTATAAAATTCCTTTAGGTCTTATCTGTTATCTAAATAGAGACTACACAGAAAACAGAGTGAATGAGAGGACATACAGTGCCATGATCACTTTTTAATTTGCTTCTAGTGTATAGTTTTATTTTCTTCCTTAAAAATATGACTCTGGAAGAGGGCAAGAACAGCTGCAAAATGAAGTGAGAAGGGATGCTCTGAGATGCAGATGCATTTAGACAAATTCATGTGTTAGCTGAAATCCTATTGTCTAAAAAAGGACCAGTTTCCATTTCCAAATGTAAGAATATAGAGTGTAAACATTGGCAGTGCTTTGGAGCTTCTAAATTGTGATGACCAATTAGTCTTTGATGAAGACACGGCAAGTATATCCCCATGTTGTCTCTGTTCAAAAAGGCAGTAAGTATTCATATTCTCTGATTTCCTAAACTAAAAAAAAAATAGTTGTATCATATTGAATTTTGCCTTTCTGGCTAGATCTACATTTACCATAAAAAGTTATTTTGGATACAAGAATGCTTTATTTTAAGGAAAGGCTCCCAATGAAGTATAAAGAGCTAATGATATATTTATAAGTCTGCTAAAGATGGTGTACAAGAATGTATACCTTACAAATAATTTATAATATATTACAGCAAAGAATTTAAAACACATCAATGACTCTTGCAAATGAATTTATTGTAACTCTGCATTCATACATTTTATTAAAATGACCTAAACGTGTTTACATGCAGTATTTATAATGAAATAGAAGCTCCAGGAATAGCGATTAATGTGTAGTGATTGTTGACAAGACAAAGCTATGGTAAACAACGAAAAACATAGTTCTGTGTACAAATCTATACAAACCCAACTACATTTAACAAACTCTTAAAAAATCTAAATCCCTTAATTGGAAAGTAAAATCATATGAAAGGAAAGGAATTTTACCGCTGATAGATTGATATAAATGTTAGAGTGGGCTCACACAATATTTCTCTTTTTTGACTATTGAGATCATTTGTTATGCACTTACTTATCCCTTCTCCAAACATGATTTTTCCCCCTTATATATGAAACTGCATAAAAACTTGCTTAAAATGCTGAGTGGATCTTAAAGATATTTTCTCCAGAACCATATGATAAACTTCATTTCTTTCAGCTTTCCTGAGCAGATAACCCCAAACCCTAAATTCTGCCACTGTGTTTGAGAAGCTTTAAATTCTCAATATCTTGCATCATGGAACCGATTTGATGGTGGTCATCAGGTTCATATTTTTGTATAGTGAGGATCCAGAAGTAAATAAGACATACATGGCTTATCTCTGCCATATATAAATTCATGAGATCAGTATGCAGCTTCTCTATCAACTAAACCTCAAGTTTCAAGATGTTTCTCATGTAAACCACATTAGCCTCTTCCCAACTAACACTTTTCACTTTTATATTGGAACATTTTTCAACCAGTTTAGGAGTCTTAAAGATGTTTCCCTATTAAAATTATTCAGTGGGCGCCTGGGTAGCTTAGTGGGTTAAAGCCTCTGCCTTTGGCTCAGGTCATGATCCCAGGGTCCTGGGATCGAGCCCCACATCAGGCTCTCTGCTTGGCAGGGAGCCTTTTTGCCCCTCTCTGTCTGCCTGCCTCTCTGCCTACTTGTGATCTCTGTCAAATAAATAAATAAAATCTTTAAAAAAATAAATAAAATTATTCAAGCATATTTTATTATCTGTTTTGATTTGAGGACTTCTGAAAGACAAATCTAAGTCTCTTACAATTTTTCTAACTGTCCTAGTACCCATCACAGCTAATTTGAGTATCACAAGTACTTAATAAATATATCTGTTTGACAAACCATACCTCAATTTTCATTCTATAGTCCTCACAATATGAACTGCACTCTATATTTGGCATGCTGGAAGAAGGAATTTGTATAAAGTATAGAAAGCAGAATTCACTTCATTAATTTAGATGCATGCCCATGGATTTTATCTAAGCCAGTCATTTATTATGAAAGAGGCTTCTGTGTTCTCTGTTGCAGGGTAGAATCTAAGCCAAAATAGAAGTTGCTATCACAAACTATACCAGAAAGTGGGGTGTGGTAAGTAAAAAGCAGGGGCAATCCAAAACTTGCATAATACTAAGTCCATGGAAAAGTTCTTATCTCAGCTCTCCAAAATAAAACAACAGATGAAAACTTGATTCTGTTCTTAGCTAAGACTGTAAGGACTTTGATGTTTTTGTATGTTATAACCTACACAAAGTTGGAAAAAAAAAAGATAAAATGAGTCTTGCCTGTTTATGGTTATGTGTTGCTTCTATCTTCCACAAGATTCAGTGTTTGAAATGGACAAAAGCTGAATGTGTACTCTTATTTGTCTGAACTGTTCTGCATTTCTGAACTTCTCTTGCAAAGAGAAGTTCTCTTTGTTCTTCTCTTGTTTTCTGATTCAAAATATTCAAATTTTGGGTGTTGAATTGCAGATATAGGATACAATTAAGAAAATCTAAATTAATCTTAAACTTTCCCACCTGAATTAACACATAAACTAAATTTATTAGGCTGATTTGCCCAAATTATGGAAAGAAAAAAAGGAAAGAGCTCAATAGGTTGAACAGTAAATTCAATGCAAGGGAATTTCAAAGGTTTGGAGTTGATTTGTACCTGGATTCTGCACCATCCCCAAGTACGCAGATCATCCTCAATGTTTCAACGGTTTCATCTTTTGAAAGATGGGTCAATTCCAACTAGATGCCCACAGAATTGCAGCTGTTAGAACATGTCAGCCAACCCAATAGAGAAGCCAGGATAGTACAGAACTGGAAATCTGCATGCTCTCTTTCCTCTAGCCTGACCATCTGTGTATGGACACAGAGCATTAAAGTTGTGCAGCTGTGCTGATAATGCTATGGAAGGGATCAGTTATCTTCAAATGCAATTCATTTCTTTGTTGTCAATGGCTATAGCACGTTGCTGAAGCAGAAGCTTTGGAATAGGGACAGAGTGTGGAGAAAAGACATCTTCCTATGTTTTTACAGGAATACTATTACCCATGATGTTACCATGATGATTTGGTCTTGGAAGGTACCCTCTAAAATCCACCTGCATTGTTTCAATTATCAGTGTGCAGGTGGTAAGCAGTAGCCCATGTGTTATTGCGAATTCTTTGTGTCTGCAATTCGAAGTAGCATTCAAAAAAAAAAAATGCATGGCAATGTTGCAATGATAACCTGCCTGGTTTTCCAAAAGCAATTTTGTTCAAATAGACTGCATCCACTTTGGTCCAAGACATTTACAGGAAATAGGGGGAATATCAGTACTCAACTCATGGGTATTCTTAATAGGCAGAAATACAGAACATTTTAGAACTAAAACAAAACAAAACTAAATTAACACATAAAACCAAAAACCCCCCAGATATAGGCAGACATTTCACTAAAAGTGATAACCACTGTGGGGGAGACTGTCATCAAATTTCTATCTAAGTCTTATGTAGGTTAAACCATTAACAAATTTAAGCTGGAGATGTATCTTCTTTCCAACTGGAAAATATTTCATTGATAAATCGTGTTATCTCTGTCTTTGAATCTTTTGGAAAAGTTCCATTCGATGTAGTTTTGTGTGTTTGTTTATTTGTTTTTCCTAAACCCTTGAGCAGGAAAATTGAAAACTGAACCGGGGATAACTCAATATCCAGTTAGAAAAATATTTTATTTTACAACTCAAAGCCATAAACATATAGGAGCTCATGAGCTTTCTAAGTCCCAATCATCATTCCATTTATTCTATATATTAAGGGAAAAAAAGTCAGGGAGAATATATTGATGTGGAGAACAAAGGCAAAAGAAATGTAGATAAAATTAAATTTCCTTACAACCTGCAGCCCACTGACAAATACTCGAGGCAGGCAGAGTATGACATTCTTCCGTGAACTCCTAATCTTAACATTAATGCCTTGCTAGAGGGGAAAGCAACCTTAGATTGGCAACAGCTAAGCCTTCAGGATCCTGTGAGTCTTCTTTAGCCCTTTTAGAACTTCTTTAGTTCTTTTAGAAACTTCCCTTTGTCTTTACTTCCCCCAGTATCAAAGTATATAATCAGTTGCTTCTCAGAACCCCAGTGAAGTTCTTTCTGTCAATAGGTCCTGTCCCTGTGTTATAATAAAAACACCCTTTTGCACTGAAAATGGTTCAGGAATTCTTTCTTGACCATCAGCCCTGAACCCCAATATTTCCACATCACATATGCTTAAAAATACCGCAAACCTGAAAGAAAACAGAAATGGTAATAGTCATATAAGAGAAGTTAATCTTTTAAGATTATTCATGAATTAGAAATGTCTGCTACAAAGCATATAAGGAGATGGCATTTACTGGTCTAGTTCCAGGTGTATATTTTTGCTGTATATTTGCTTAAATGTAGCTGCCATTTGATACATAGCAAAGAAAACATTTGGTGATATGGTACATTAAATCTTATAGATCAAAAAGAAGGCTCAAGAAACTTAATCAGACCCTTAAGCAGGAAAATTTTATGTACTATAAATACTTACATTTTGCTGTGCTGTAGTTAATGAGTAATACTGTACTACCTCAGCTGTTTCCTATGGTTCAGCAAACCAGAATTTATCCTTTTCTTCTCCTGTTTGGTAAATTTCTTTTTGTAGTAATGTTGTCAAGTACAATAAATTAAATTATATTTGATAATTTCAATCTATCAAACCCTCCTGAGCCCTAACATTATATATATATATATATGTGTGTAAATATATGTATATATTTATATATATATATTAATATATATAATATATATAATATACATATATAATGTAGGGGTCAGGAGGGTTTGATATATATATAGTGTATATATATACATATATATTATATATATGTAAATATATATTTACATATATAATGTTAGGGCTATATATATAAATATATATATTTACACACATACACACACATATATACTTATATGTATATATATATATATTAGTTTTTATATTCCACTTAGTTCACATACAGTGTAATATTAGTTTTAGGTGTACAATTTAATGATTCAACACTTACATATGACACTCCAGTGCTCATTACAAATGGACTCCTTAACTAAACAGCCATAAAAAAAAGAACTAAATCTTGCCATTTACAATGACATGAACAGAGATAGAGAGAATTATGTTATGAAAAATAAGTCAGAGAAATACAAATATATGGTTTTACTCATATGTGTAATTAAGAAACAAAGCAACTATGTTTTAACTATTAATCCTTTTCCAATAGAAAAAAAAAATCCTTATTTTTCCCCGTGTTTGGTGTTTGATACTGCTTATTCACTGAAATGTAGAAAAGGAAGAAGATCAAAATAAAGAAGAAAGTGCTAAGATCTTTACCATTTTTTTAACTGTAGTAAAAAAAGCCCTGCATAGCATGAGATCTACTCTCTTAGCAAATGTTTAAATACAGTATTGTTAACTATAACCACAGTTGTACAGCAGAGCTCTAGAAATTTGTATTTTATTACTTCATTTTTGTAAAAGATTTTATTTATTTATCTATCTATATATCTATTTATTTATTTAATTGACATGTTGTGGAAAATCTGAAGCAACCTAGGAAACTCAAGCAACACATGGGAAATTAGGGAAAACTTAGCTTTATTATTGTTGATGGGCTCAGTGGGATCTTTTCTCAAAGTCTGAGCACCCAACAGGGTTAGGAGTGAGTTTTTATGGTTACAGGTGATGCCAGATAGTAGCAGGACATTTTTGCAGTCTCTCAAGGCCAAATGGCCCCTTTATGTGGAAGTATAATCTATGAGGAGGTGTCTCAGGAGAGTGCTAAATCACCCCCAGGGGACTTGTTTCTTTTTCTTTTCTGGATCAAACAGGAGGGGCATCTTGTCTTTTTCTTCTGCCTCAGCAAGAGCAATGACTTGTTATCTTATCTTAACCAAATGGGATGGCCATTTGGTCTTTTCTTCTGCCCCAGCAGGAGCAATGGGGAGCAGGGGACAGGTAGGGGCTGGGGCCCTGGAGTCTCTATCCTCCTCAGACAGAGAAAGAGAGAGAGAGGGAAAGCATGAGAAGGGGGAAGGGGCAGAGTGAAACAGACTCCCCATTGAGCAGGGAGCCTGACATGGGGCTCAATCCCAGGACCCCGAGATCATGACCTGACCTGAAGGCAGATGCTCAACTGACTGAGCTACCCAGGTGGCCCTCTCTGGAACTTTTTAAATCTTGCATGACCAAAACTCCATACTGAATAAGCAACTCCCAGTATCCCCCACTACTGAGCCCTGGGAAACTACAGTACTACTTTCTGTTTCTATGAGTTTGACTACTTTAAATACTGCATGGAAGTAGAATCATGCAGTATCTGTCCTTATGTGACTGGCTTACTTCAACTAAGTATAACATCCTGAAATTGTGCATGATAAAACACCCCAAAATGTGCCACTTTGGCATAAAAATTATTTTGAGTTAAAAGTAATAAACACCCAGCAGACACAGGAAAGGTTCTCTACTTCCCTCATAACTGCCTCAATTTATACTGGAAGGAAAGCTTGCTACAGGAAGAGAAGTATTAACAGAGGCCCACTTTACCTAAGGAACTTACCTGCATAAGAGAACAATCTTGATTTTCCAAACACCACTCTTCACCTTCTTGCTAATGAGTTTTTACCCCTATTCATTTCCTTAGCTCCTATAAGCTTCCTGTTGCTTCACCTTTAGGAATTTCATGGATTCTCCTATTTAATATTCCTATTAAACTTTATTTTTCCCTGTTAATCTGTCTCATGTCAATTTGATTTTAAGTCTAGCTTGAAGAACCATAGGACAGAGAAATGTCTTCCTGCCTGTCAGATCCTCAAGATTTATCTATTCCATAGCATAAGACAGGATTTCCTTCTGTTTTTATGGTGGAATAATAATCCATTGTATGTATATACCACATTTTCTTGATCTATTGGATGTAAAAATGTTGGGATTCAGAGCAAATGGTCAAGAAAGAATTCTAGAGACAACTTTAGTGCAAAAAGGTGGTTTTATTAAAGCACAAAAATGGGACCTATGGGCAGAAAGAGATGCACTGGGGTTTTGAGGAGTGGCTGATTATATACTTTCAAGTTGGGAGGGGGTTAAGAATAAAATAAGTATCTAAGGATTTTTGGAAGCAAGATTTCCAGGACCTTGAAGGCTAGATGTTGTTAGGAAGAGGTCCTTTATTATTGTCCAGTAAAACTTTATTTATGAGATCCTTCAGATGTGTATCAGTGAGCCATATGCTTGGAGGATGATTGCTAACATATATCATAGGGGATAGAGATAAAGGGAGATTCCAAAGGAAATTTGATATCTTAAAGGAAACTTAAAGGATCCTGGACGTTGGGCTAAAGTTAAGCTAAATTTGTTTTCTGCACTTAGGGAAGCATTAACATTGAGGCAGTAGAGTTCCTTTAAAAAAATATTTATTTATAAGAGAGAGAGAAAGAGAGAGAGAGAGGTTAGAAGGGGGAGAGAATATAAAGCAGACTCCACACTGAACAGAGCCTGACATGGAGCTTGATCTCACAACTGTGAGATCATGACCTGAGCCAAAACCAAGAATCAGACACTTAACCAACTGAGCCACCTAGATGACCTAGCAGTTGAGTTCCTGAAGGAAGGTCACTCTGCTTGTCTCAAGGACTTGTCAATGGGCTGTAAGTTGTCAGGGAATTTAATTTCTTTCTTTTGCTTTTGTTCCCCATACCACATTCATTCACTGATTGACATTTATGTTGTTTCCACCTCTTAGCTATTGTGACTATTGCTGTAATGAACACAGGATTGCAAATGTCTCTTTGAAATCTGGGTTCAATTCTTTTGGACAAGTACCCAGAAGCAGGATTGCTGGCTCATATGATAGTTTGATCTTTGTTTTTGAGGCAACTTCCATACTGTTTTCCAGGATGCACCATTTTTCATTTCCACCAACAATTCACAAAAGTTTCAGTTTCTCTACTTGCAAATGCTTGTTTTCTTTTTCTTTTCTTTTCTTTTTTTCCTTTTCACCATCTCCTTCTTCTTTGATAGTTGTCATGATAATAGGTGTGAGATCAGAACTCATTGTGGGTTTTATTTACATTTAAAGATGACTCCTTATATTGAGCTTTTAAAAATATACCTCTTGGCCATTCTTATGTCTTCTTTGGAAAAATGTCTATTAAAGTCAACAATTTTTTAAGTCAGTTATTTGATTTTTGTTAGAGTTATAATAATTTCTTATATATCTTGAATATTAACTCTCAATCACATAGATAGGTTGCAAATATTTTATCCCATTCTGCAGATTACCTTTTTACTGTTTGTTTATTTGTTTGATTTTTTCCTTTTGGGGCACAGAAGCTTTTTAGTTTTATGTAGTCTTTGCTTTTGTTGTATACGCTTTTGATATCCTAAGATATAATTGCATAGACCAATGAGCTTTCTCCCTGTGTTATCTTCAAGTAGTTTTCTAATTACAGGTTTTATGTTTAAGTCTTTAGTCCACTTTGAATTGATTTTTTGTATGGTATATGATGTCCCTCTAATTTCATTTTTTTTCACATGGTTTTCCCAGGACCATTTATTAGAGAGACTATCATTTCCCCATTGTATATTCTTGGCATCCTTGTTAAAAACATTTGACTATATATGGGATTTATTTCTAGGCTCTTTACTCTCTTCTATCGATCTGTAACTGTGTCTATATCAGTAAAATACTGTTTTGACTACTGTAGTTTTAGTAATATGTTTTGAAATCAATAAGTATGATACCTCCAGCTTAGTTCTTCTTTCTCAAGATTGTTTCAGCCATTCAAGTTGGCTCCATAGTGTGTTAGGATTGTTTTTCATATTTTTCTAAAAACATGCAATTAGGATTTTGATAAAAATTGCATTGAATCTGTAAATTGCTTTTGGTGATATGAACATTTTATCAATATTAATTCTTCCAATTCATCAATCTAGGATGTATTTCCATTTATTTTTGTCTTCTCTAATTTCTTTCTTCAATGTTTGGTAATTTTCATTACACAAGTCTTTCACCTCCTTGGTTAAGTTTATTCTTAAGTATATTTTTTCTTTTTGATGTTGTTATATATGAGGTTGTTTGTTAACTTCCTTTTTTTTTTTTAATTTAAACTTTATTTTTTCGGTGTTCCAAGATTCATTGTCTTGCTTTGTTATCAACATTAAGCTGGCCTCATAAGATTAGTTTGGAAATGTTCCCCGCTCTTCAATTTTTGGAACAGTTTGAGAAGATTTGGAGTAATTCTTTAAATGTTTTGTAGAATTCACCAGTGAATCCTCTAGCTTTAGACCAACTTTCTGCACATACGTTTTGAATTTAGAAGTCCATATCCTTTCCCAGATTTGGAAAGATTTTGCCTGTTATTTCTGTAAATCAACTTTCTTCCCCTTTTGCTGTCTTCTTCTTCTTGCTCTCCCATAATACATATGTTGTTTTGCTTTATGGTGTTTTATTAAATTCCTTAGGCTTCTTTCATGCATTTTCCGTCTTTTCCCTTTTTGTCCCTCTGACTGCATAATTCAGAATCATGTGTCTTTGAGTTCACTCATTCTATCTTCTGCTTGATCAAGTCTGACGTTAAACCCTGTGGTGAATTTTCTCAACTCAGCCATTATATTCTTCAGCTCAAAATTTTCAGTAAAACATATTTTCTGTCTCTTTGTTGATATTCTCATTTCTTTAATGAATTGTTTTCTTGACTTTACTGAGGACTTTTATGACACTTATTTTTGTATTATTTATCAGATAATTCATATATCTCAATTTCTTTGTTATCAGTTTCTGTCAGTTTATTTTGTTTCTTTGAGCCATGTTTCCATATTTCTTTATGTTTCTCATAACTTTTTGTTAGGATTTGCACATTTGAAAAGTTTGTCCCTTCTCCTAGTTTTTACAAACTGACTTGTACAGGGAAAGACCCTCTCCAATCAGCCTGGCTATATTTTCTTGGAACCTCTTTACCTTGTTTTGGGAGGATGGGTCTGTGCATGAAATCCCTTAGTTTCTATTCCTTGAGCTTGTGATTTCTTGCTCCTTTTTTTCCCTTCCTGTCTGAGATACCACTGATTACCTGGGTCTACCACAAGTCATCCAACTCTCATGCTCTCAGCAGACCCCAGGCTTCTAGAATATATTGGATTCTATTTGTAATTCTTTCACTCAGGCAGCTCCCTGAAAATCCAGAACACTGAATGCATGTTCTACTGTAATTTTTCTTCCTGAGGGAGTGAAGCTCTATTGGTCTCTATCTGATATACTATGCATCCACTGGAACAGCAGTAAGCCTGGGAGGGATAGGGTGGCTGGGGGATAGACATTGGGGAGGGTATTGTTATGGTGAGCACTATGAATTGTGTAAGACTGATGAATCACAGACCTGTACCCCTGAAACAAATAATACATTGTATGTTAATTAAAAAAAAAAGAGAAAGAGAGAGAGAGAGAGAGAGAGAGAGTGAGGAAGAATGCCTGAAAGTCTAATAGCCCCATAGGCAGATTTTCAGGCATTCCTCCTCTTTGACCTTTGCCTCACCCTGGATTTTGAAGTAACTGATGACTCCATATTTTGAGATTTTCTGGAATTCTTTAGCCCTGATTTATTGGGTTCTGGTTAACATTTTCCTCTGAAAGCTCTTAGATCTTAGAGTTCTATCTCTTCAGTAACCACCACTCATACGTACATTTTCTATCTTCCTCAAATGTGTAGACATCTCGTATCTACTGCCATTTTGTTTCTTATTACTTTTAATGTTGTGAGTGTATCCTCTTAAAAAAAATCCTATTTTTGTCATTTTAGTTGGTTTTCTGGGGGCAGGAGAAAATTAACACAACCTCATATGCTTTTTTAAATATATATATATATATATATATATATATATATATATATATATATATAAAATTTGACACAGAGAGAAAGGAAGAGAAGAGAAAGGAAGCACAAACTAACTGGGGGAGCAACAGGCAAGGGAGAAGCAGGATCCCCACTGAGCAAGTATCCCGATGTGGGGCTTGATCCAACCTGGGATCATGACCTGAGCCAAAGGCAGCTGCTTAGCCAACTGAGCCTCCCAGGCACCCCACTATCTCATATGTTTAAATTAAAAAAATAAAATTAGTTTGTTCTTCAATTTGTATTATGTAGGTATAACTACACAATGGCTAACACAGAATTCTGCACATGGTTGCTTTGGTAGCTGCTGATAAAGGTATAACTGGTCAGATTATGAAATAGTTGATTTGGTTAATTATAATAGTCCAAATAAATGGATTCACCTTGACATTGTTTACTTATTTCAGGCTATCCTTATAAAGACATTGTATTGTGGTACTGACCTATTGTTGCTACAGGTTACCAAAACAAATCTCCTTACTTGATTCAAGCTTTCTATGTAGACATGATTTTAGTTTTATTTTTAGAACAGATTTAACAAATAACTTGTCTCTATAGCTATATACTAAGCACTTATATGCCCCCATCAGGTTCTATTATTATTAAATAAAGCACATCGTGAACAGTTCTCAGTACAACATAAGAAAAGTAGCACTTGAAGGTAATTTTTGAGTTATGCACATAACGAACAATTACATTTTTGTTCTTCATAGTAAAAAGAAAAAAACTGATAGGTATTTTACAAGCCTCAGTGTTTGCTAAACCATTGCTCAAACTTTGAAAAGAATATTTGCATTGAAATGAAGAAAGTTAACTTTATTACTGGATTTCTTAAAATTGTGTTTAAATAAGAGTTAGTGAACAATTATGTTTTTGAATTCAACTGATACAAAAATGTAATTTGTATGGCCTTCTAAAGAGAGGTTAAATTTAGGACATGGTTATTTTTTTTTTCTTATCTTGCAATGAACATGGTGATTTAAGGAATTTGTTTAGCTGAGTATTTTTACATTTCTCAGTATCCTCTCTCTTAGATGGTTCATCCTTTAAATATGAAATATGAGGACATTGATCTGTATAATGATCTATATACTTTCTGAAATTTGAACAACAATAACATGATTAAAAGATTAAAACAGAGTCTTCTATTTTTTAGAGCAAGTCATAAAGGGAAATTTAAATTATGGTGCTGTGATGGTTATGTGTTTAACTTGAGAAGGCCACAGGACCCAATATTTGATCAAATATTATTCTGGATGTTTCTGTGAAGGTGTTTTTTGGATAAGATTAATATTTAAATCAAAGATTTTTAGTAAAACAGATTACTCTGTATAATGTGGGTGGGTTGCAACCAATTTGTTGAAGACCTTAACAAAACAAAGTCTGATCTCTCCCAAGCAAAAATGAATTCTTCCAGCAGACTGTTCTTGAACTCAAACTGCAACTGTTTCATATGTATCCAAATTGTGTGTGTGTGTGTGTGTGTGGTGTGTGTATGTGTATACACATCTTTTTGTTTGTGTTTCTTCAGAGAGCCCTGACTAATACAGGTACCTTTTGTGGTAAATTTAAACTTCTCTCTATGCCTCAGTAGGTGGAACATATCACTCTTGATCTTAGGGTCATGAGTTCAACTCCACATTGAGTGTGGAGCCTATTAAAAAAAAAAAGTTAAAAAATGTTCGAAGTTGCTTAACTTCTAAGATCCTCAGTTTACTCATCCATAAAATGGACCTAACACATTTATATTACAGTGTAGTTGTGGGAATGAAATGAGATATGGTGTGTGCACACCTTACTAAATCATAAAGAACTGTTTTGTCCCTTATTCTTTCAGGTTGTCAGCATATATATGAGAGGCAGTGAAATATCACTACCACTAATTCACACCAGAGTACAGGTCACTAGGACATTATTGAATAAATGGCCTTCTGCATCTTAGTCATGAACTTTCATCTAACTCTTGCTTCAGTGCCCGAGAATTCTTTGAGCCTTCCTTGTTCCACTACAACAACATAATAGCCCAAATTACATGAACTGTGGATCATATAATCTTGCCAGACAAGCCTGAAAATAAAAATAAACATGTAAAGAAGCCACAAACAGAGCAGTGTCCATACTGTGGTGTAAATTAGGCTTATAAATCACTAATTTGTATACTAGAGGTCTGAAAGTCATAGGGCAATCTAGACAGTTGGTCAAAAGTAGGGGCAAATAGATCCAAATCATATGTAGAGAATACTTCTCCAGCACTTCTCTTTAATTTTGAAATAAACTCTGGTAAGCCTGAAGAAAGTAATAAACTTAGATTCACAAGACATGAGGTCGAACTGGTTCTCCATTTACTACCTGAGTGACTTTGGGCAAATCATTTTATCTCTTGGAACAATAGTTATCTTAACTGGATGAGTGTGGTGAAGAAAAAATGAGATGAGGTTTCTTTCTTTTTTTTTTTTAAGGATTTTTTGAAGAAGATTTTATTTATCCATTTGAAAGACAAGGATCACAAGTAGGCAGAGAGGCAGGCAGAGAGAGAGGAAGGGAAGCAGGCTCCCTGCTGAGCAGAGAGCCTGATGCGGGGCTCGATTCCAGGACCCTGAGATCATGACCTGAGCCAAAGGAAGAGGCTTTAACCCACTGAGCCACTCAGGCGCCCCAAGATGAGGTTTCTTTGGCACCTACTACTACATGTTACATAGTAGGTAATCAATACATGGGGTTTTTTTGATATTATGAAAAATACATTGGATTTTTTATAACAAAATTAATATATCCTCACTCTAATAAATATATAAAAATATTGCATTATTTTACTTAACCATGTGACATTGGCTTCCTTCTGTGTCAATACATGTAGAAATTATCTTTCTTTCAAATAACTAAATCACATGACTGCACTATGTTATATCTAACTGTACAATCTGTATTTCTTCATGGCTGCTGTATTGCTCTTAAACCCTGGCAAGGATGGCCCCTGCTGAGGAAACTGTTTTAAAGGGAATGACTCTAACACTCCTTCTGTTCTTCCACTCCCACAAAGTAAAGAGCATATGTGGCCAAAGGGAAGTTCCCACCAAGTTCCTGAAACATCTTTTAGATGACACTTTGTTATTTGGGATCCCAAATTTCCTTCCCAACTTCTCTGAGTCCTCTTCTAGTCCTGCCCAAGACTCTACACACACACACACACACACACACACACACTCTCTCTCTCTCTAAAGTAAATCTTTAAAAATACAAAAAATCTTTAAAAATACAAAATATAGTCCTTTTTCTTCTTTGGAAAAGGATTTTACTTTTGCTTAATCATTAATACTTTAAGCAACATAATTAATCAGTAGGATCTATCTGAAATACACACACACGTTATACTATGTCCAACAACAGAATACACAATTTTTTCAATTGTCCACAAAGTATTCATGAATATAATCCATATTATTAACCATAAAAAAGAAACTCAATAAATTCAAAATAATTGAAATCATAGTTTGTTCCATGACCATTGTAATACCAAATTACAAAAAAAAGAAAATCTACAAACACTTGGAAATTAAAAAAATATATATATATATATACTTTGAATTAATCTGTTGATCAAAGAGGAAGCTTCTTTGAAATAGAAATAATACATAGAACTGAAAAATAATGAAGATTTAACTTATCAATATACATGGGATACCTCTAAAGCAGTTCTGACAGAACAATTTTTACCACTAAGTGGTAAAATGTTGGAGAACAGTATTGCTTCTATTAAATAATCTAAGATTCTATGTCAAGAAACAAACAAACAAAACATAGTGAAATGGATCCATAGCAAGCAAAAGGAAGTAAATAATAAAGATAGGACCAGAAACCAATAAAATTAAAACAGAAAAATAAAACAAGGTGAAAAATAATTGGTTCATCAAAAAAAATCAATAAATTTGATCATCTTTTAGCAAGACTGACAAATTCAAAAGAGAGAGAGAGAGAGAAGATGCAAATTATCAATATCAAGAATCAGATAGGGGAGGAGACAAGATGGCGGAGAACTAGGAGGAGGCGCCATTTCAACCTGTACCCTAAAGTGAGCTGATTACCTGCCAAAGGACTCTGATCACCCATGAAATCAGCCTGGGATTGGAATTATACACATCTGGAAATCTACGGGGGCAGAAGACGCCAGTGGGCAGGTAAAGTGGAGTGGGAACAACGGACTGATATCGGAAGATAAGCAAAAGGGGGAGGGAGCCACCAGAGGTGATCCATTGGAAAGTAATACCCCAATACAAGAGTGCCCTGTGACTGGGAACGCAGCATTAACTCGGAGTCTGGTTGAAAGCACTCAAAAAGAGCAAAGGATCATGGGGGGAAATTGTGGCAATCGGGGCGGTTAGGGATAGGGGCTTAAGTCACCAAACCCAGGACAGCCACTCCTGGTGCTGAGCCAGAGAGATTGCGGTGAAGAAACGAGGTCTTGGTCCCTAAGCCGTGATCGCACCTGAGAGCGCCCAGGCAACTCCCGTAAGGGGCAGGGAACCTCGCCAGCTGACAGAACTACAGCCTTTTTGCACTCCCCAAGTGTGTGCACTGCACCACGCTACCAGATTCTGAGTCACACCCCACACCCTCCCCTGAGAGCGGTGCGTGCAGGCACCAGCCTGGTACTCTAGGACCGGAAAAGACCAGGCACTCCCAGCCCAGGCCAGCGGGAAAAATCTCAGTATGGGATCACTGCTTGGAACCTCTTTGGCGGTCTGGAGCTGCCCAGACAGCCGCCACTGTGTTGGTTTTGGGTATAAGCAAGAGTTCCTCTGTCTCCAGGGACCACAACTGGGAACGTGCTCTGCCAGCGGCCAAGGGGGAATATATGTGCTCTGCAGCACCCAGAGAGGAACAGACTGAGGCTTCTCTCTGAGAGGGAGGTCTGGGGGCAGGTTGCTTTCCTCTAAACCTCTAAAAACCACCAAAATCTGTCAAGGCAAGAGAAAACAAACAAACAAACAAACAAACATAAAAACCTCCAGTAAACAAAAGCCTGAAAAACCAGTTTCCTCAGAGCCCACCCCCTTGAGGGGGTGGGAGGACTTAACTCAGGAAACACTGCCTAAAAACTCACATGACAGACCCCTCCCCCAGGAGGCCAACTGGGGAAAA
This sequence comes from Lontra canadensis, assembly GCF_010015895.1. NCBI lineage: Eukaryota > Metazoa > Chordata > Mammalia > Carnivora > Mustelidae > Lontra > Lontra canadensis. Next base: position 2,865,587 of record NW_022631071.1, on the reverse strand, counting down.
AAAAAAAAGACAAGAGAACAACCACCACTACTTCACAGACACAACTTTTATTTTTAATTCGTTACCACTATTCTGGTTCACTTTTTTTTATAGATAACTTTTTAACGTATTTACCATTACAGCGAGATGTCCAGTACATCTCCATAATTCCATAATAACCTTTTAACCTGAACTTTTTATACATATACACGTGTTTTTCTTTTGCTTTTCTATTTTTTTTTAATTTTTTTAATTCATTTTAGTTTAGTTTATTCTTTTTTTAATTTTTATTTTGTAATATCCATATAGAGTTAAACTTCAAGGTAGTCCCCTTTCCCTAATCAATGCTACCCCTATAGGTAAACCAATTTTTAATCCCCCTTTATCTTAGGAAAGTTGAGTCCTTTAACAAAGATATCAAGATACATCCAGGAAGAATCAAAATAACCTTCCTCCCTCACACTGAGAACTTATAACCACTCTCCCATCTTTTCCTTCTGCCAGTGTTTCTGTGTATTTGTATTTGTCCTGATAAGATATAAATCTTATACTTGGGTTATACTTGGGGTTCTTTCTGATGAGGTTCCTTTTTTGTCCTGCACATATATATACATATATTTTTTTTTTCTCTTGTCATATACTTTTGTCAGTCTTTTTGTTTGTCTGTTTTTGTTTGGATACCTCATAAATCTTAACTTGGGGCCCGCTTGGGCTGGGCCATCTAATTCATTTTATCTTTCTTTTTTTTTTTCCTGTCTCTCTCTCTCTCTCTCTCTTTTTCTTTTTTCTCTCTCTTTTTTTCTTTCCTTTGGGTGGGGACTCTTGATTGCTTAGAAGCATTCCAGGGTGCACCTTGACTGCACCACGGTTGATATATCCAGCTACATCCGTTCAGCAATCTCTCAACAAAATGTCTAGGAGGAGGAATGCCCAACAGAAGAAAAATTCAGAGGCTGGGCCTTCTGCCACAGAGCTAATGGCTATCGACATAGACAATATGTTGGAAAAGAAATTCAGGTGAACAATTATCCAGGCAATAGCTAGGTTGGAGAAAGCCATGGATGGCAAAACAGAATTGATTAGGGCAGAACAGAAAGCCACCAGGGATGATGTTCACAATGCTAGGGAAGAACTGAAAGCCAACAAGGATGATGTTCACAATGCTCTCAATGAGTTCCAATCTAATCTAAATTCTCTAAAAGCTAGGGCAACTGAGACAGAAGATAGAATTAGTGATCTGGAGGACAAACAGATAGAGAAAAAGGATCAGGAGGAAGCCTGGAACAAACAGCTTAGAAGCCATGAAAACAGAATCAGGGAAATAAATGATGCCATGAAATGTTCCAACGTCAGAATTATTGGAATCCTGAAGGGGAGGAGAAAGAAAGAAGTCTAGAAGATATAGTGGAACAAGTTCTCCATGAAAATTTTCCCAATCTCACGAATGGAACCAGCACTCATGTACTAGAGGCATAATGGTCTCCCCCCAAGATTATAGACTCTCAGAAGTCCTCGAGACACCTGATAGTAAGAAGAAGGAATTATAACTGTAGACAGGCCCTCTTGAAGACAGCTAGGACAAAGAAGCTCCTTACGTAGAGAGGAAAGCCCATCAGAATAACATCAGATCTGTCCACAGAAACCTGGCAAGCCAGAAAGGGCTGGTAAGATATATTCAGGGCACTAAATGAGAAGAACATGCAGCCAAGAATACTTTATCCAGCAAGACTGACATCCAAAATAATGGAGAGATAAAGAGTTTCCAAGACCGGCAAGGCTTAAAAGAGTTTGCGAAAACCAAACCGACACTGCAGGAAATATTAAGGGGGGTTCCATAAAAGAGGAAAAATCCTAAGAATAGCATTGAACAGAAATATAGAGACAATCTGCAGAAAGAAAGATTTCAAAGGTAACACAATGTCAATAAGAACGTATCAATCAATATTCACTCTCAATGTGAATGGCCTAAATGCGCCCATAAAATGACACAGGGTTGTGGATTGGATAAAATGACAGGACCCATCCATATGTTGTCTACAAGAGACCCATTTCGAACCTAAGGATACACCCAGACTGAAAGTGAAGGGATGGAGAAGCATCTTTCATGCCAATGGGCCTCAAAAGAAGGCTGGGGTAGTGATTCTCATATCAGATAAATTATATTTTAAACTGAAGACTGTAGTCAGAGATACAGAAGGATACTACATCATTCTTAAAGGAACTGTCCACCAAGATGATCTAACAATTGTAAATATCTATGCTTCCAATATGGAAGCAACCAATTACATAAGAAAACTATTAATCAAGATAAAGAGTCATTTTGATATGAATACATTAATAGTAAGAGATCTTTTTCTTTTATTTTTTAAAGGTTTTTTATTTATTTATTTGACAGAGACCACAGGTAGGCAGAGAGGCAGGCAGAGAGAGGAAGGGAATAAGGGTCCCTGCCAAGCAGAAAACCCAATGTGGGGCTCAATCCCAGGAATCTGGGATCATGACCTGAGCTGAAGGCAGAGGCTTTAACCCACTGAGCCACACAGGCGCCCCAATAGTAGGAGATCTTAACATGCCTCTCTCAGCAATAGATCATCCAAGAAGAAAATCAATAAAGAAACAAGAGCATTGAATGACATATTGAACCAGATGGACCTCGTAGATATATACAGAACATTCCACCCTCAAACAACAGAATACTTATTCTTCTCAAGAGCACAGGGAACCTTCTCCAGAATAGACCACATAATGGGTCACAAAACAGGGCTCAGCTGATATCAAAAGACGGAGTTTATTCACTGCATATTCTCAGATCACAATGTTTTGAAACTAGAGCTCAATCACAAGGAAAAGTTCGGAAGGAACTCAAACACCTGGAAACTAAAGACCACCTTGCTTAAGAATGCTTGGATCAACCAGGAGATCAAAGAAGAACTTAAACAATTCATGGAAACCAATGAGAATGAAGATACTTCGATCCAAAACCCATGAGATGCAGCAAAGGTGGTTCTAAGGGGGAAATACATAGCCATCCAAGCCTCCCTCAAAAAAACTGAAACATCCAGAATACACCAGCTGCCTCTGCACCTTAAAGAACTGGGGAATCAACAACAAATTAAGCCAACTCCACACACAAGAAGGGAAATAATCAAGATTAGAGCAGAGATCAATGAGATAGAATCTAGAGATACAGTAGAATGCATCAATGAAACTAGAAGTGGGTTTTTTGAAAGAATCAATAAGATTGATAAACCATTATCCACACTAATCCAAAAGAAAAGAGAAGTCTCAAATTAATAAAATTATGAATGAAAAGGGAGAGATCACAACTAACACCAAGGAAATAGAAACAATCTTCAGAAGATATTATCAACAGTTATATGCCAATAAGGTAAGCAACCTAGATGAAATGCATGCATTCCTGGAAAACTATAAACTCCCAAAATTGAACCAGGAAGAAATTGACAATCTGAATAAACCAATATCTAGTAACGAGATTAAAGCAGCGATCAAAAACTTCCCAAAAAACAAGAGCCCAGGACCTGACAGATTCCCTGGGGAATTCTACCAGACCTTCAAAGAAGAAATAGCACCTGTTCTCCTGAAGCTGTTTCAAAAATTGAAGCAGAAGGAAAAGTTCCACACTCTTTTTATGAAGCCAGCATTACCCTCATCCCCAAACCAGGCAAAGACCCCACCAAAAAGGAGAATTTCAGACCAATATCCCTGATGAATATGGATGCACATATCATCCTCAATGGGATGCACATATCATCCCCAATGAGAAAAAGCTCACAGCCTTCCTGTTGAGATCAGGAACACGACAAGGACACCCACTCTCACCACTCTTGTTCAACATAGCATTAGAAGTCCTAGCAACAGCAATCAGACAACAAAGATAAAGGTATCCAACATGGCAATAAAGTATGCAAACTCTCTCTCTTCGCAGATGACATGATACTTCCTATGGAAAACCCAAAAGACTCCACCCTCAAACTACTGGAACTCATACAGCAATTCAGTAATGTGGCAGGATACAAAGTCAATGTACAGAAATCAGTGGCTTTCTTATACACTAACAATGAAAATACAGAAAGGGAAATTAGAGAATTGATTCCATTCACTATAGCACCAAGAACCATAAGATACCTGGGAATAAACCTAACCAAAGAGGTAAAGGATCTGTACTCGAGGAACTACAGAACACTCATGAAATAAATTGAAGAAGACACAAAAAGATGGAAGACCTTTCCATGCCCTTGGATCAGAATAAACATTGTTAAAATATCTATACTGCCTAGAGCAATCTATACTTTTAATGCCATTCCGATCAAAATTCCACCGGTATTTTTCAAAGAGCTGGAGCAAATAATCCAAAAATTTGCATGGATTCAGAAGAGACCCTGAATTGCTAAGGAAATGTTGAAAAAGAAAAACAAAACTGGGGGCATCACATTACCTGATTTCAAGCTTTACTACAAAGCTGTGATCACCAAGATAGCATGGCACTGGCATAAAAACAGACACAGACCAGTGGAACAGAGCAGAGAGCCCAGATATGGACCCTCAACTTTATGGTCAAATAATCTTCAACAAAATAGGAAAAAATATACAGTGGATAAAAGACAGTCTCTTCAATAAATGGTGTTGGGAAAATTGGACAGCTATATGTAGAAGAATGAAAGTCGACCATTCTCTTACACCGTACATAAAGATAAACTCAAAATGGATAAAAGACCTCAACGTGAGGCAGTAATCCATCAGAATCCTAGAGGGAACATAGGCTGTAACCTCTTTGATATCAGCCACAGCACCTTCTTTCAAGATATGTCTCAAAGGCAAAGGAAACAAAAGTGAAAATGAACTTTTGGGATTTCATCATGATCAAAAGCTTCTGCACAGCAAAGGAAACAGTCAACAAAACAAAGAGGCAACCCACAGAATGGGGGAAGATATTAAAAAATGACAGTACAGACAAAAGGTTGATATCCAGGATCTATAAAGAACTTCTTAAACTCAACACACACAAAACGGATAATCATGTATAAAAATGGACAGAAGACATGAACAGACACTTTGCCAATGAAGACATACAAATGGATAACTGACACATGAGAAAATGTTCATCATCACTAGCCATCAGGGAAATTCAAATTAAAACCACATTGAGATACCACCTTACACCAGTTAGAATGGCCAAAATTAGCAAGACAGGAAACAACGTGTGTTGGAGGGGATGTGGAGAAAGGGGAACCCTCTTACACTGTTGGTGGGAATGTAAGTAGGTGCAGCCAATTTGGAGGACAGTGTGGAGTTTCCTTAAAAAATTAAAAATAGAGTTTCCCTATGACCCTGCAATTGCTCTACTGGGTATTTACCCCAAAGATACAGATGCGGCGAAAAGAAGGGCCCTCTGTACCCAATGTTTATAGCAGCAATGGCCATGGTCGCCAAACTGTGGAAAGAACCAAGATGCCCTTCAGAGGATGAATGGATAAGGAAGATGTGGTCCATATACCCTATGGAGTATTATGCCTCCATCAGAAAGGATGAATACCCATCTTTTGTATCAACATGGATGGGACTGGAAGAGATTATGCTGAGTGAAATAAGTCAAGCAGAGAGAGTCAATTATCATATGGTTTCACTTATTTGTGGAGCATAACAAATAACATGGAGGACATGGGGAGATGGAGAGGAGAAGGGAGTTGAGGGAAATTGGAAGGGGAGATGAATCATGAGAGACCATGGACTCTGAAAATCAATCTGAAGGTTTTAAAGGTGCAAGGGGTGGGAGGTTGGGGGAGCCAGGTGGTGGGTATTATGGAGGGCACGTATTGCTTGGAGCACTGTGTGTGGTTCATAAAGAATGAATTCTGTTACACTGAAAAGAAATAAATAATTTAAAAAAAAAGAATTCGATAGGGAATATCATTGAAGTTTCTGCAGACATTGAAAAGATAATGAAAAAGGGGTGCCTGAGTGGCTCAGTTGGTTGAGCATTTAGCTCTTGATTTTGGCTTAAGTTGTGATCTGTGGGTTGAGAGATCAAGCCCTGTGTTGGTCTTCATGCTCAACAGGGAGTCTACTAGAGATTTTCTCCTTCTTCTTCTTCTGCTCCTCCCCCAGTTGTGTTCTCTATCTAAAATAAACAAATAAGTATTTTTAAAAGACAATGAAAGAATACTATGAACAATTTTATGCTCATAATTTCAATAGCTTAGAAGAAATTGGACCAATTCTTGAAAACCACAAGGTATTAAACCTCAAGCAAAATAAAATACACAATCTGAATAGTCCTATAACCATTATAGAAAGTGAACCTATAATTTTAAAACTCCATCAAATAAAGATATCCTTGAGTACAGATGGTATCACTGGAGAATTCCACAAAACTCTTTAGAGGAAAATTAAATCTAATTGTGTACAATCTATTCCAGAAAATAAATGATGAAAATCACTTCCTAATTCATTTTATGAAGTCATTATTACATGGATACCAAAACTAGACAAAGATAGTATGGAAAAAAGAGATCTACAGAACAATATCTCTCCTGAACATAAATGCAGTTACTCAACAAGGTAATAGCAAATTGCATCCAGAGATGTACAAAAATAATTATACAGAATTATACATCCTGACCAAGTGAGATTTGTTCTGGGTATACAAGTCTGGTTCAACATTTTAAAATAATTAATTCTCCAAATCAACCATCCAAAGAAGAAAAAAAAAAAGTGGTCTTTTCAATTGAGACAGATACTTTACCAAAAAAGAAATACAGCTGGCAAATGAGAACATAAAAAAAAAGAGTGAAACAAACCACTCATGATAGTCTCTTAACAAACTACAAATAGAGTGGAACTTCCTCTATTTGATAGAAATTATCTACAAAAAATCTTCCATACCAAGAACCAACCAAACAAACAAACCCTACAACTGACATACATGCATACATACATACATACATACATATATACAAAAACCTCTTAGAATCAATATATGATTTCAGCAAGGTCGTAGAATACAAAATTAATACATATATACAAAAAAAGCAGCAATTTGTATTTTTGTATGTCAGTGAAAATTGAAAATCAAAATCGAAACATACGATACTATTTACAATAACCACAAATATGAGTGAAATTGTTAGGTATAAAATTAACAAAACATGTACAGGATCCTTATGTTTAAAATTATAAAATGTTCTAAATAAATAAATAAATAAATAAATAAAATTATAAAATGCTGAGGAAGGAAATAAAAATAACTAAATAAATGGAGAGACATACCATGTTTGCATATTGGACAACTCAGCATAATAAAGACATCAACTATTCCAAATCGACCTATATATTAATGTAGTTTTTATCAAAATCCCCACTATATATATTTTAAGTTTGTAGATAAGAACAAACTTAAAATATATATTGAAATCATGTGATACATATGTGCATACAATTGCCACGTACAAAGAATAAACTGGGAGAAATCACTCCGCCCAATATTAAGTCCTACTTCATAGCTACTGTAATCAAGACAATGTGGTATTGTTATAGGGATAGAAACATAGATCAAAGGAATAGCCTCGACAACCTAGAAATTGACCCACATAATCATGCTCAGTGGATTTTTGACAAAGGTGGAAAAGCAATTTAATGGACGAAAAGCAGTCTTTTCAACAAATAGTGCTGAAGCAATCAACTAAAAATCTCATACCTAATCCAAAAATTTATAAATAAGAGACATAAATGCAAAATACAAACTTATAAAATATTAAGAAACAAAACACTGGAAACAATCTTTTAAACTAGAGCTAGGGAAAGAGTACTTAGACATGGCACCAAAAATGTGATCCATAGAAGGAAAAATTGATATACTGGACATCATGAAAATTAACAATTTTTGCTCTTTAAAGCACCTATAAAAGAGTGAAATAAGTCAAGGAGAGAGAGTCAATTATCATATGGTTTCACTTACTTATAGAGCATAAGGAATAACATGGAGGACATTGGGAGAAAGAGAGAAGTGAGTTGGGGGAAATTGGAGGGGGAAATGAACCATGAAGAGACTGTGGACTCTAAGAAACAAACTGTGCGTTTTAGAGGGGATGATTGGGGGTTGGGTGAGCCTGGTGGTGGTATTAAGGAGGGCACATATTGCATAGAGCACTGGGTGTGTTGCATAAACAGTGAATCTTGGAACACTAAAAAAATACTAAAATATTTTAAAAAGTAAAATCAATAAATTATAGCAAAAAAAAAATGAAAGAAATAAAAAAGAAAATACAAGCTACAGACTGGGAGAAAATATGCATATACTACATATCCAACCAAGGACTAATATTTAGAATATATAAAGAACTCCCAAAACACAGCAGTCAAACAAAAAATCCAATTAGAAAATAGGCAAAAGACACAAACAGATATTTCATAAAAGAGGATATATAGATGTCAAATGACCACATGAAGAGATATTCAACACATTTACCTGTATTATTGTTCTCCAGAGAAGCAAAACCATTAGGATATGCATATATATATAGAAAAATATTTTTTTAAGGAAATTAGCTTACACAGTTTTAGAGTTGGCAAGTCCAAAATTGGCAGAGTGGGCCAAGAAGCTAAAGACCCATTTATCAGACCAATGTATCAGTCCAAGTCTGGAATTAATCTGCTGACTAAATTCCTTCTTGATCCAGTAAGGACAGTCTTTGTTCTATTAAGTTCCTCAGCAAATTAGATGAGACCCACCCACAGTATGGAGAGAAATCTGATTTATATAAAGTCCATTGAGTTAAATGTTAATCTCATCCACCCTGCCCTCTGCCCCCAGTATAAAAAGAAAAGAAAAAAATCTTACAAAGATACCCAGAGTAATCTTTGATTAAAAATGTGAGTACTATGGCCCAGACAAGGTGGTACATAAAATTAACCATCACATTGTCCAATAGGGAAATGAAAATTAACACCACAATATGATATTAATGCATATCTATCAGAATGAGTAAAATAATGACAACACAATATGCTGCCCAGGATGCAAGAAACGACCACTCACCATTGCTGATGGGAAAGTAAAATGGTATTGTCACTCTAGAACACAGTTCAGCATTTTTTTTAATAACAGGAAATATTCAATTACCATATAACCCAGGAATTTCACACTTAGACATTTATCCTAGATAAATGAAAACTTTATCCACTCAAAAATTTGTACACAAATCTTAGAGAAGTTTTGTCCATAATAAGAGAATAACCTGAAAACACTCAGAAGTCCCTTGATAGGTGAATAATTAAACAAATAGGGTATGGCAGAAAAACAGACACATAGATCAATGGAACAGAATAGAAAACACAGAAATGAACCCAAGACTAATGGTCAACTGATCTTCAACAAAGCAGGAAGAAATATCCATGGAAAAAAATGCAGTCTTTTCAACAACAATGTTGGGAAAACTGGACAGCAACATGCAAAATAATGAAATGGGACAACTTTCTTAGATATTACCAAAAAAAAAAAATCCAAAATAGATGAAAGACCTAAATGTGAGACAGGAAACCATCTAAATCCTAGAGAAGAAAATAGGCAGTAACCTCTTTCACATTAACTGGAGCAACTTCTTACTAGATACGTCTTCCACAGCAAGGAAAACAAATAAAAGCAAAAATAATTTTGGGGGACTTCACCAGGATTAAAAACCTTCACAACAATGGAAACAGTCAATAAAATTACAAGGCAACCTTCAGAATGGGAGAGGATAGGAGAGGATATTTACACATAGCATATCTAATAAGAGGTTAGTATCCAAAATATATAAAGAATTTATACAACTCAACAAACACCCAATAACCAAATATTCCAGTTAAAACATGGGCAGAAGACATGAATCAATATTTTTCCAAAGAAGGCATACAGATGGTAAACAGACACATGAGAAGATTCTCGACATCTCTGATCATCAGGGAAATGTAAATCAAAACTACAATGAGATATTATTTCACAACTGTCAGAATGGCTAAAATCAACAACATGGGAAATGACAGGTGTTGACAAGGATACAGAGAAATGGGAACCCTCTTGCATTGTTGGTGGGAATGCAAACTGTAGCAGCCACTATGGAAAACAATACAGAGTTTCCTCAAAAAGTTCAAAATTGAACTACCCTATGATCTAGTAATTGCACTATTAAACATTACCTGAAGGATACAAAACTACTGATTTGAAGGGATATATGAACCCCAAGTGCAGTTTATAGCTGCATTATCAACAATAGCCAAATTATGGAAAGAATCCAAATGTTCATTGACTGATGAATGGATAAAGATGTCACACACACACACACACACACACACACACACACACACTCACACATTGGAATATTACTCAGCCATCAAAAAGAATGAAATCTTGCTGTTTGGAATGATGTGATTGGAGCTAGAGAGTATTATGATAAGTGAAATGAAGTGGCAAGGAAAAGATAAATACCATGTGATTTCACTCATATGTGGAATTCAAGAAACAAAACAGATGAACATAGGGAGAAAAAAGAAGAGAGGCCAACCAGGAAACAGACACTTAACTATAGAGGACAAACTGAGGGTTGCTGAAAGGGAGGTGGCCTGTGGGATGTGTTAAATGATGATGGGTGTTAAGGAGGGCACTTGTGATGAGCACTGGTTGTTGTATGTAAGTGATGAATCACTAAATTCTATACCTGAAACTAATTTTATACTGTATCTTAACTAGCTGTAATTTAAATAAAAACTTGGGGAAAAAAGAAATATTAAAAGAAACAACAGCATCAACACAGAATGTGGCATATACAGATCATGGAATAATAGCAGTAAAAAGGAATGAGCTATCAGTATATGCAATGCCTTGGATGAATCTCCAGGGATATTCTGAGTTAAAAAAAAAAATCAATCCAACAAGAATATATACCGTATAATTCCATTTGTGTAATATTTTTGCAAACACCATGTTTTAGAACTGGAGAACAGATTAGCTATTGCCAGGGGTTAGAGAAAGGTAGTCAAGAGTGAAAGAAAGAGATACCTGTGACTATAGAAAGGCAACATGAGGGATTCTTGTAATGATGGAACTGTTCTGGAAGTTGACTGTGGCAAAAATGCACCTATTTAATTGCACATTATTCAATTATATTGCATTAAACACCCCTCCCCCACACAAGGACTTACACAGAATACAGGTACAAGGGGTGAGATCTGAATAAATCTGTAGAATTTTATCAATATCAACAACTTAGTAGTGCCATTGTACTATAATTTTGTAAAACATTTTTTAAAGGTTTTTTTTTTTTTTTTAGATTTCATTTATTTATTTGAGAGAGAGGGGATGAGCACAAGCAGGTTGGGAGTGAGGCAGAGAGAGAAGCAGACTCTCCACTGAGCTGGGAGCCTGATGCAGGGCTCAATCCCAGGATTCTGGGATCACGACCTGAACTGAAGGCAGACAGATGCTTAACTGAGTGAGCCACCCAGGGGCCCTGTAAAACATTTTTTAAGTTTACTTATTTATTTGTTTTAGTAATCTCTACACCCAACGTGGGCTCGAATCCATGACTAGATCTCAAGAGCTGTATACTCTTCCAGCTGAACTAGTCAGACACCCCAATTTTGTAAGATGTTACCACTAAGTGAAACTGAGTAAAATGTGCATAGTATCTCTCTGTATTATATTTTAACAAAATGTAAATCTGTAATTTCAATGCAAAAATTTTATTTTAAAAAACTGCAAGGATATTTTCAGATAATTAAATATGTCATAAATGAGTATATTGCATGATATGAATTCTATTTAAAAAAAACTATTTTTAAAAAAGTATAAGAATCTGGAAAAATAAATTTACTTCAAGGTCTTTTATAAATGTCCTGTATTTAAGTTAAAATGAAGATTTAAATAAAGGAGAAGTCATAGTGTTGAGTATTAAAATCTACTAAACATACAGTTAAATCATATTAAAAGTTGTGATAAAACAAAGCAAATGCTCAAAATAATTCTTGTTCCCAAATTTAAAAAATATAAATGTAATAATTTAATATTTATATTGCCTAAATTTCTAAATTATATTAACAAAAAAACGGGATTTTTAAAAGGATTTTATTTATTTCTTTGACAGACAGATAGTGAGAGAGAGCACAAACAGGGGGAGTGGCAGAAGGAGAAAGAGAAGCAGGCTCCCCATTGAGTAAGGAGTCCAATGGGGGGCTCAATCCTAGGACTCAATCCCAGGACTCTGGGATCATGAACCCTACCCAAAGGCAGTCACTTAAGGACAGAGGCAGCCAGGTATACAAAACCAGGAATTTTTAAGAAACAAATGGATAAAGTGATTGCATTCAAACCTGCTCCATTTTTTAAAAGATTTTTTAAAATTTATTTATTTGTCAGAGAGAGATAGGGAGAGAGAATACAAGCAAGGGGAGAGGCAGGGGGAGGGAAAAGCAGGTTCCTTCCTGAGCTAGGAGCCCAATGTAGGACTCAATCCCATGATCCTGGGATCATGACCTGAGCAAAAGGCTGATGCCTAACCACCTGAGCCATCCAGGCCTTCCTTCAAATATACTCCATTTTTCTATCCACATGTTAAACAGCATGTCATTCTAGATAACTAGAATATAATGTGTTCATAAGGGTCTATATTGTCAATTCACAAAAAAGATGTTTGAAAAACAATAAAGAAACCATAGTTCATATACCAAAAATTAGGAAACCAAGGTAATCTCAGGGAAAGATAAAATCAAACTGTATAAAATAAGATCACAAAAATAAAACTCTAACACAAGTTGTGAAAAAATATATAAATGGTTTAAACTGGTCGATTCAAAGATAGAACTCCAAATTTAATAAAACACAAATTGCAATTACAGATCTTTATAAGATACACAACTACAAAAAAACTGCTTAGAAAACTAAGATTCAAAGAATGGTTCATGCTATGTAGGAAAACAAATAAAATAACTCACAGGTCACAGTGTTTTTTAAACATAATAGCATTTGAGGCAAAATATAATAAGCAGTACCAAAGGTTTACACATTTATAATGAATGAGCTATGATTTGGTGCAAAACCACAAACACAAAAGCTGAAAAAAATTAATAAATTAAAAACAGCTGAAATTGTAAAGGATACATGATTTGACTATATATAATGTAAGAACACTAAAAATTGGCTGCATGTCCCAGAATAGTTTCTGTGTATGAATGTGTGTTTGTGTGTGTCTGTATGTGTGTGTGTATGCAATCAAAATCAGGAAGGATAAACTCTAAGCTGTTACTATAGAATGTGTATAAGGATGGGTTTACACAAGATTTTAGTTTCTACTTCACAAATCTGAAATGCATCCATTTTAATATATGCTTGTATTAATTTTATATTATATTAATTTCTACTTTATTAAATCTTTTATTTTAAATTTTCCAGGATCTTGAGTTACTGGTAAGTTTATTTTCTCAAAATGTGTTATATTTATAAAAATTTAATTTGCCTTTATGGCAAGGGTAATTCACCTTGTAACACATCAAGCAAATCAAAGGTGTATAAAAAATGTCATAGTCTGCTTCTATTCCCTGATGATAATAGTAATGTGATCTTATCCTTCTGAGGCAACCTATGTATACTTTTAGTAGTTATTCTTCTATGTTTATATATATTTGTATTTCTGTGTATTTGTATGTCTACTTTATCTTTTTTTAATTTTTATTGTGTTGTTAGTCACCATACAATATATCATTAGTTTTTGCTGTAGTGTTCCAAGATTCATTGTTAATGTAGAACACCCAGTGCTCCGTGAAATATGTGCCCTCCTTAATATCATAATCTGTATTTCTATGTATTTATATATCTATCTTAATACACATATACATTTTTTAAAATAAAATAGAATCATACAGAATATACACATAGTTTTGTGATTAAGTTTTCTCACTCAATATACAATAGACACGTTTCCAAGTCAACACATATTATAGTAGTTATTTTTAATATTGACAAACTTTACAAAGCATATGATATATCACAACATTCCCAGTGATTTCCCTATTGAGGCACACTCAGGTTAATTTCAGTTTTTCTAGCACAATAAATGTAATTTAACATGTTTATAGTACTGGTACTTTCATTTCTTTAATAAAATATATTATATTTCGATTGCTGCATTACAAATTATCACAAATATAACAGCTTAAAACAAGCCTGACTTATTTAAAAAAATTTTACTGTGTTATGTTAGTCACCATACAATACATCACTAGTTTTTGATGTAGTGTTACATGATTCCTGGGTGTTATACATAAACCAGGAATCATGGAACAAGGCCCACTTATTAGCTCACAGCTCAGTAGATAAGAAGTCCAGCATAGCATTGTTTGATTTTCTGCACAAGGTATTTAAAAACTGAAGTCAATGTGTTGGTTGTGTTCTTGTCTGGAGGCTTGGATATGGATATATTCATTTCTGAGCTCATTTATGTTTTTGGAATAAGCCAGTTTCTTGAGATTGTAGGATCGAGATTCCTGTTTTCTTGCTGCAGCAAGCGTCTCTTGTCTCTTAGAAGTCATTCACATTACTTGCCACATGGCTCCCACCACCTTCAAAGTCAGAATACTGATGCTTTTCCATGCTTTGAATCTCTGACTTCTGTCTCTGACTCAGAAGTAAAGGGCTCATGTGATTAGTTCAGGCTCCACCAAAATATATCCATTTGATTGACTCAAAAGCAACTCAATAATAAATTTAATCACATCTGGAATACCTCTTTTACTGTGGATATAATATATTATGGGAGGGATGTCCCACCAGATCAGCAGGTTCAACAATCAGCAGGAAGAGATTATGCTGGGTGAAAGTCATTACTAGTCATTTTAGACCTTGATCTACTATATACGGATTCCTAAGTGGAATTACTGGGTCTTTTTTGGACATTGATCATTTGAAATTTATTTTCATTATTTTCTCATTTCCTCAGAATCAGAATACATTGGGGGGAGGTGGAATGTAGTTTTCTTTCTTAAATTTTGTGGGGTTTGTTGGATGACAATTTATACCAAGTAATTTCTAATGAGTGATACCTATATTTTTATTACAAATCACTGTAAATACTCAAGGAACATCAAAGACTCAGATATCAATGTACATTCAAATATCAGCTCCACTACTTAATTACTTTCTGATCATAGAGACATTACTTAACCTCATTTACAACATAAAAATAAATCCTCATAAAGTTGTTTAGAAGATCAAATGAGAGGTTAGGTTAAAGGTTAAAACAGAGCTTTATTTTTAGTAACTGCTCAATAAATGTTAGTTATTTTATTCTTTGTCTCATTGTCCTTGAGTACTCAAGGAATGGACACGTACTTAAGTTCAGCAAATAGGACACACTCTTCTGGGACCATGAATCCTTAGGAATTAATAAAAGCACAGAAGAAAAAGTAGTTGTTTTCTTTTTAATATTCTTCTCAGCAGTGGTACCCTGATCTGACTGTCACTGCTATAGGCTGTTAAGATTATTGATTTTAAACAATACATTAAAAGTTCTGGTAGTTTAAGAAAAAAATAATTTCATAAAAAACCATCAGATGGCTTTTAATATGTGTATTTGCCATCTGTATATCTTCTTTGATGAGATATCTGTTAAGGTCTTTGGCCCATTTTTAAAATGGGGTCATTTATTCTCTTATTGTTCAACTTCAAAGTTCTTTGTGTATTTGAGTAATGGTCCTTTATTTAGATGTGTCTTTTGCAAATAATTTTACCCTTTGTGTGTCTGACCCTCACATTCTTTTGAGATTGTCTTTCACAGAGCAGAAGTTTTTAATTCAAATTAATTCCAGATTATCAATTATTTCCTTCATGAATTGTATCTTTGGTGTTGTATCTAAAAGGGCATCACCACACTCAAAGTCATCTAGATTTTCTCTTATATTACCTCCTAGGTGTTCTATAGTTTTGCATTTTACATTTAGATCTTGATCTATTTTCAGTTAATTTTTCTTAAAGTGGAAAGGTCTGTGTTTAGATAACTTTTTTTTTTTTAAAGGGGGAGGTGTAGTTGTTCTAGCACCATTCATAGAGGAGATTATCATTGCTCCATTGTATCAACTTTGTTCTTTGTCAAAGATCCATTGACTTGACTTA
Source organism: Lontra canadensis (assembly GCF_010015895.1). Taxonomy (NCBI): domain Eukaryota; kingdom Metazoa; phylum Chordata; class Mammalia; order Carnivora; family Mustelidae; genus Lontra; species Lontra canadensis. The sequence goes on along the minus strand of NW_022631071.1, from coordinate 2,849,452 downwards.
TGGGAATCTATTTCTGAATGCTCTGTTCTGTTCATTGATTTATTTTTTGACCTTAGCATGGTATTGGCATAAAAAGCAACACACAGATTAATGGAACAGAATAGAATCTTTGATTTTAAAAAAATGGATTTTAACTCTGGGTAGGTGAAGAAGAAAAAAAAAGTTTAGTCAAAAACCGTCATATGACTTACAGAATCAATGCCTGGAGTAGAGAGGATCAGAACACAGAAACAAAGGGAGAATGATCACAGCCAGGCTTTCACCATGGGAACAGTTCACAGTCCACATAGGTCATTGTTAGTGGAAGAAACACTTGCTGCCATCTCTGCTAGCATCACTGTTGTAGAACACTTCTGTGCTCTCAAATTCAGTGTAGCAACTGTGGAAATTTATGAGAACGTACAATTGTCCAGACTAAATAACATTTTTATGTCTTATCTGTCATAAAACTGGAAAGAAGAACACCTGTTCCCATCCCCCACACTCAATCCCATAGTAGGAGGTTAAATCCTGCTTTTTAATCTATCTAGTTTTTCTCCAAATTTGAAGCAAATTTGGATACTAAAAATAAAAAAAAAAATCTCTGCTTCACGAGTAGTCATGGAAATTGATGTTAAAAATTAGATACCATCTGCAATATTAGCAAAAATAAAAAGTCTCACAAGACAAAGTATTGGTTAATATACAACAAAAGAAGACTTTCATACATACTCTGGTAGGAGTGCAAATTAATGCAATCACTTTGGATTGTGATATAGTATTATCAAATGAAGTGGAATCTGTGCATATCCTATAAATCCGGCATTCTACTTACAGGGGTGTATTTTAGATAAACTCTTGTACTTATGTACTAAGAGAGTTGTTGAAGGTTACAAATTATGTTTTTTTTTAAAGATTTTATTTATTTATTTGACAGAGAGAGAGATCACAAGCAGACAGAGAGGCAGGCAGAGAAAGAGGGGGAAGCAAGCTCCCAGCTGAGCAGAGAGCCCAATGCGGGGCCCGATCCCAAGACCCTGAGATCATGACCTGAGCCGAAGGCAGAGGCCCAACCCACTGAGCCACCCAGGTGCCCCTACAAATTATGTAAGTTAAAAGTTAGAGAATAGATCAGTAATTTATGGTTTATATTATCAATAAATTATCTGATACACTTGCAATGAATGAACTTGATCTAAATGCATCAAGAAAGATAGTAATAAAAATCTAATTTTGAATGAAAAGCAGATTGCAGAATAATATGTAGAGTGTGATAACATTTGTATAGTTTTTAAAAATATACCAAGCAACATTGCATTGTTCACAGATACATATATCAAAGTTTAAAAAAATAATGGTAGGTGTGATGGTTAATTTCATATGTTATCTTGACTGAGCCATAGAGCACCCAGATATTTGGTCAAACATTATTCCGGGTATTTATGTACGGGTGTTTCTGGATGAAAGTAACATTTAAATTGGTTGAGTAAATTTAAATAGATTGAGTAAGTCACTTTGCTCTCCCTAATATAGGTGGGTCTCATCTAATCATTTGAAAGCCTGGCTGTAACAAAATCTCTTACCCTTTCTTAAGTAGGAGAGAATCCTTTCTGTCTGATAACATTGGCGTTTTCCTGCCTTGAGACTCAAATTGAAACATCAGATCTCTCTGGGTCTTGAGCCTGCTAGCCTTCTGTTTAGAACTAAACCATTAGCTCTACTGGGCCCCCAGCTTCCTGACTCACCCTGTAGATACTGAGACTTGACAGCCTTCATAGATGCATGAGCCAATTCCTTGTAATAATTCAATCAATTGATCAATCTCTCTATTTACAAATAGAGCTAGATTAGAGAGAAAAATATATAGAAATAGAGATAATAGAAATAAATATAGATATATCTTATTGGCTCTGTTTCTCTGGCAAACCCAGACTAATACTGTCATATTATATATATATTTCCAGAAAGGTAAGGAGGCATATGGGATTAGTGAAGAGGAAAAGTAAAACCAACTTTACCTCCATGATCTTTGCTTTTAAATTAATAATAATAATAATAATAATAATAAACAAAATGACAAAACATCAACATTTTTGCATATTTCTGTATTTGAATTATTTCCTTAATAGCCAGTTTCTCTGCATAGTATTTTAACTGATATTCAGTTATAAATATTCTATCATTTTTATGATATTATTATTATTATGTTATGAGTTATTTAGTAATGTATTGGGGAATTTAAAAATCTTTAAATGTTATTTTCTGATTTATTTACCTCATGATCAGAACTGTTGGTGTGAATATTACCTATTATTTGAATTCTGTAAAGTTTTTTTAACCTGATATGCAGTCAAATTTGTAAATCTCCCTTGTGTACCTGAAAATAGTTTATGTTCTCTATTTTTTGAGTGTTTGCTAAAGGTTATTACTGTTCTTCTACTACTGTATGTTTAATAAGTCTTTGTGTGAGTCATCAGTTTCTAATGAAAATCTAGTAAAATCACCTATTGTATTTTTATGATTTTGCTGTGAGGGTATCCATGGATCCAGAATTATTCTTATTGTTCTGTCAACACTAGAATGTTTCCCATATGCATGGTCCAAGAAATCTCACCATTTTGACCATATTCCAAGTAGTAGAATGAAAGAAAGAAGGGGGCTGTAAGAATACATCCCAGAAATTTCACACATCACCTCTCATTGTATGTCCTTGGCCTAAACTTGGTCACATGGCCACTCACTGATATAAAGAAGATTGAGAACTGTAGTCCTTACTCTTGGTGGCATGTGTACAACCAAAACTGGTGGTAGCAACACTAAGACAGATGGGAATCTAAGACTTAGGAAGCAAGTAGGAGCTTCTATTGGTCATGTCAGCAGGTCACTTCTGAAATGGATGAATGCCAACCATTTTTAAATGTCTTCGTCCTCCATCTCAAGATTCAGATTTCAGGGAGGGAGCATATAATTGCATAGCACCCCTTTGGCTAGGGGTGGGGATCGAGATGGATGCTGATTACTTTTCCACCAGATTATCTCAAATGGGGAAAAAGTAATTGATCAAAATGAAACCAGGGTACTCTTTGGAAGAAAAAAATGAATGCTAAACAATAAAAAATCAGCAAATATTCATTATAAGAACAAATATGAAATTTATTCAGCCATAAAGATTAATTTTGAATTATTTCATTCATTTGAATCATTTTGAATCATTCATTTGTTGAGCTACTACTATTCACCAAGGATCATGCTATATACTACAACTATAAAATGAATAAGGTGCTACCCTTATCTTCGTAAAACTCATAATGCAAGAACTTGGGATTCTATAATATAATATATAAGAAATTTTAAAAAAGATAAATAACAGATAATGGGAATAAGTTTGTTTTGCATAACAACTGACACAAAGAAATCTTTATAACAATATTGTAAAATGTATGAGGGAAAACCTTTCTAAATTTACCAGAAAATCCAGTTGACTCATTTCCTTAAGCATATTTTCCCTGTCATTCATATATAATTGTAGATTTTTTTAAATATACACACTCTATATTGTACAGCAGTAATTATTTTCCCTTCTTGAAGTTTTTATTTTGAAATAGTTTGAGCCATAAGAATTTGTAAAACTAGTACACAAAGCTTCTGTGAGCTCTTCCCCTAGCTTCCCCAATAACAATAACTTACATAATCATATTGCAATGCCTGGGTATCTTTTTAAAAACCATTTTTCTTGTCAAGAGTAGGGATAGACACACATATACCTGTGTTAGTCAGAGTCAGACAAGTTATAGAAGATGTGTGATTATAGAGGCTGAGATATGCTACAATATGCCATCTGCAAGCCAGAGAACTAGGGAAACCAGTGGTATGATTCAGTCTGAGTCCAAAGGCTTAAGAACAAGGGGCTGCTGGTTTAGGTCCTAGATTCCCAAGGCCCAAAAATCAGGAGATCCAATGTCCAATGGCATGAGATAATGAGAATTCCGGTTCAAAAAGGGAGAGAATTAGTTCCTCCACTTTTTATTCTATTCTGACTCTCAAGTAATAGATGGTCATGGCCCACTTTGGTGAGGGTGAATCTTCTTTACTACCTTCTGAATCAAATGTTAAACTTTTCAAGAAACACCTTCACAGACACAATGTTTTATCAGCTCCTGGGAACAACATTAGCTTAGTCAAATTAAGGCATAAAATTAACTATCACAACACCTTTGTTGTGCTATCCTACTTTTCTCTTATTAATCCTTCTGTGACCAACTTAAATTAACCTTTAGTGGCATGGTTAAGTATACAGGAGCCACATATTACATTTCAGGGTTTTAAGAGTTTTTGAAAGAAAATGAGTTAGAATAGCTTAGCTTCCTAGCCTGCAGCTCTTCCATTTCGCATGGTGTACATATATATGTGTGTGTGTGTATACACTTGTGTGTGTGTTTGTGTTCCTGTGTATGTGGAGACAGAAACAGACACATGGAGAGGGTTGATAAGCACTAATAAGTGGCTTGTATAACCTTATTTAAATTTTAGAAATGAATCAATTTTACTTTCCTAGGTTTTGCAATAAGTATTAGATTCTTTTTCTAACACCCAAAGTAGGGCACTTGAGAGACAATTATTTTGACTAGAACATAATAGTCACAGATGGTATCACCTACCTGAATTTTATTTGTTCTTGGTCAAATACTTGGCCGAATACTATCAGGAAACTAATTGTTTCTTCTTGAACCAAAATGTGTAAGGACCTATTTTATATTTTTATATTTTAGCCAGAGGCTTCCATTGAGGTTAAACAATAACCTTGTTGATTAACCCTTAAACTGTCCTTGCTCCCCTTCCCACAGGGGACTTACTTAAAAACAAGTCCCAGAAACCAGCCTCAGGTAACAAAGCACAGATACAAGGATGGGTCAGGCCAGGTGGAGACATCCAATCAGTGGGGGGTTGCATACTATCTCCCTAGCTACCAAGGAGTATGGGCCCCGCCCTTTGGGAGTCTTTTAGGTGCCAATCCTAACCAGGGTGATAGGCTGGGTCAAATGTCTACTATAGGGTAAACTGTAATTCAATTGGTCACCTAGGATCACTGTGCAGCTTTCTCTGTGTGTTACAATTTCATTGGCCACCTGTGCATGGCCAGGCCCAACTGCATGGCCTTTGCCCTTTAAAGCTAGTCCGTAAAGGAGAGCGGGGTCGCCCTCTCTGTAAGAGGTGCGGCCCTGGCGGGTCAGTTTGATTCTTGATGTTTGGTACGAAATAAAGCTTTGCTTGACCTTTGCTTTGCATCACTCTTGCTCCTTTAATCACAGACCCATTATTGGGGCATAACAAATGTATAGAGGGAGAGTAGTTAGTGACTAAACACATATTTTGTTAGAATAAACCACCTACTCTGTTACAATAAATCAGGGCCTGTGTTAGTAAATAGTAAAAATGGCTAATATAATTATTTAGGTACTTGTGTACACACTTGACTCCCTCACCAATTTACTAACTTAAGGAGAAAGTGTAACTGGGAGAATAGTGATCCCTTAAACTCTGATCTTGAAGAAATTCTATGGGCTAGTAGTTAATAAATCTTCCTACTACTATTAATGGGCTGACCAAAATTAATATTAAGCTTTCCTCCTCCACCCCTCTAAGAATTTGATCTGGACTAGGGTAAAGAAAAGTGATAATTTTAAAGGCTTTTTGTGATGCTTAAGTGACCAGAAAGTAAAAGGTAGACTATAGGGTTGATGATTCTGTTGTTTGGAACAAGAATAGTAATGAGGCCCATTTCCTACTGATAGACTTCTGGTATGGATATATATATATATATATATATATATATATATATATATTCTCACTAAATGTGCATAAGGAGAGGTGACACTATTCTGAATAATATAAAATGCCTTCTGTACTAGAGGAAAAGTGTATTAATGCTAATTCTTAACATAAGCCTAGACTCTCCTGACTTTAAGAATTATGATTTTTCCTTGATAAGTGTGTGTGTGTGTGTGTGTGTGTGTGTGTGTGTTAGAGAGAAAGAGAGAGAAACAATAGTTAAACTTTGAATAATGATAAGACATAAATTTAGAGGAAGAATTATCTTCATCTTCCACTCAGAGAAAAACCTCAAGGACCTCAACCAACTGGATATTTGAGGGCCAAATCCACCTTTGAGTATTGTGCTGAAGAGTTCATTTTCCTTGCCCAAACATGTCCATGCCCATAAAGTTTTTAATTCATAATCCAGACCTTGAAAATACACTGCTCCGTGTCACTGTATACTATGGATTGCACTTGGTGGTAGTATTTAAGAGGGTAGATTCTGAAGAAAGTCTGACCCCTGTACTTAGAATGGGATTTCCCAATGATTCAAAGGACAATTGAAAACTGGTGTTGTAGAATTTTTAAGAATAGAAATTTCTCAAAAGAAAGTAGAAGGATTAGGTTTTGAGAGAAGCAAGAAAACCTAGGAACTATCAGGGTCCATGAGTAAAAACTGCATGAAGAACTTAAGATACTTTTTGCTTGAACTATTGGTACAACATTTAGCATACAATTTCACATTTTTTGACATTGTATCTTTTTATTACTTGGGAAATTTTATTAAATCTTACTGTTGTATATATTAAATCCTGACCACCACTATACCATGCAGATGTAACAAAGACCAAGGTGGCCATTTCCACATCACTGCCCCATACAGGCAAATGTATTGTAAGCAGAATAATATCAAGGAATAAACAGCCTCAGAGTTCCAAGTAGTGATGTGCACCAAAACAAACAGTGGTCTTCAGTAAAGGTAAAAGCAACAAGGAAGAACACATCAGATTGAGAAACCACTCTCATGTGAATAATTCAGAAAAAAAAAAAAAAACCTTGAGACAAAACTGTTTTTCCCCAAATATTCTAGATGTAGGTCACCCTTGGGGGTAGGGGGATAGTATTTTGACTTTGTATTACTAAATCTTTTCTATTATATTTATGCATTTTCTCAAATAAAATTAACTTTATTTTTTTAAGATTTTATTTATTTATTTGACAGACAGAGATCACAGTAGGCAGAGAGGCAGGCAGAGAGAGAGGAAGGGAAGCAGGCTCCCTGCTGAGCAGAGAGCCCGATGTGGGGCTCGATCCCAGGACCCTGGGATCATGACCCAAGCCAAAGGCAGAGGCTTTAACCCACTGAGCCACCCAGGTGCCCCTAAAGTTAACTTTATTAAGACAGTGACATTCATAGTGAAATATTCTTTCTGTTCTTTGAAGCTTCCCACAGTCAAAAATAAAATGGTCTATCTTGTGAGAGTCAGTGAAACTGGTCCTAGGACTGTCATCCATACAGTGAAAACTATGTATCAGACCAAGATCTGGGAACCAATGTACAAGGAAGTGTCCAAGGTTGCCTACTTTCTTCAGAACTTTTTTTTTTTTTTTAGTTCCCAGTTATGACATGTTCAAAGAACTAAATGAAGATTGTGGTGACATTATTTCTGAACATGTAATAATGATATTCAGGTGGCTAATTGTTTACCAGTAATGGGATTCCTTTTCCTCTGATGCACAAGTATCCTCCCTTATCACCCGTTTTTGGAACATTACAGGTTTGACTCTCTAATTTTTAATTATTTTTTATTTTTTAAATTTCTTTTCAGTGTACCAGAATTCATTGTTTATGCACCACACCCAGTGCTCCATTGCAATACGTGCCATGAATAATACCCACCACCAGGCTCACCCAACTTCCCACCCCCGGCCCCTTCAAACACTCAGACTGTTTTTCAGAGTCCATAGTCTCTCATGGCTCATCTCCCCCTCCAACTTCCATAACTCGTTTCTCCTCTCCATCTCCCCATGTCCTCGGTGTTATTTCTTATGCTCCACAAAGAAGTGAAAATATATTATAATTGACTCTCTCTGCTTGACTTATTTCACTCAACATAATCTCTTTCAGTCCCGTCCATGTTGCTACAAAAGTTGGGTATTCATCCTTTCTGATGGAGGCATAATACTCCATAGGGTATATGGACCACATCTTCCTTATCCACTTGTCCATTGAAGGGCATCTTGGTTCTTTCCACGGTTTGGAGACCGTGGCCATTGCTGCTATGAACATTGGGGTACAGATGGCCCTTCATTTTACTACATCTGTATCTTTGGGGTAAATACCCAGTAGTGCAATTGCAGGGTCATAGGGAAGCTCTATTTTTAATTTCTTAAGGAATCTCCACACTGTTTTCCAAAGTGGCTACACCAACTTGCATTCCCATCAACAGTGTAAGAGGGTTACCCTTTCTCCACATTCTCTCCAACACACGTTGTTTACTGTATTGTTAATTTTGGCCATTCTAACTGGTGTAAGGTGGTGTCTCAATGTAGTTTTGATTTGAATCTCCCTGATGGCTAGTGATGATAAACATTTATTCATGTGTCTGATAGCCATTTGTATGCCTTCATTGGAGAAGTGTCTGTTCATGTCTTCTGCCCATTTTTTGACATGATTATCTGTTTTGTGTGTGTTGAGTTTGAGGAGTTCTTTATAGATCCTGGATATCAGCCTTTTTTCTGTACTGTCATTTGCAAATATCTTCCATTCCGTGGGTTGCCTCTTTGTTTTGTTGACTGTTTCCTTTGCTGTGCAGAAGCTTTTGATCTTGATGAAGTCCCAAAAGTTCATTTTCTCTCCTGTTTCCTTTGCCTTTGGAGACATGTGAAAGAAGTTGCTTTGGCTGATATCGAAGAGGTTACTGCCTATGTTCCCTCTAGGATTCTGATGGATTCCTGCCTCATGTTGAGGTCTTTTATCCATTTCGAGTTTATCTTTATGTATGGTGTAAGAGAATGGTCAATTTTCATTCTTCTGCATATAGCTGTCCAATTTTCCCAGCACCATTTATTGAAGAGACTTTTTTTCCACAGTATATTTTTTCCTGCATTGTCAAATATTATTTGACCATAGAGTTGAGGGTCCATATCTGGGCATTCTACTCTGTTCCACTGGTCTATGTGTCTGTTTTTATGCCAGTACCATGCTGTCTTGGTGATCACAGCTTTGTAGTAAAGCTTGAAATCAGGCAACGTGATGCCCCCAGTTTTGTTTTTCTTTTTCAACATTTTCTTAGCAATTCAGGGTCTCTTCTGGTTCCATACAAATTTTAGGATTGTTTGCCCCAGGTCTTTGAAAAATGTCAGTGGAATTTTTTATCAGAATGACATTGAAAGTATAGCTTGCTCTAGGCAGTATAGACATTTTAACAATGTTTATTCTTCCAATTCATGAGCATTGAATGGTCTTCCATCTTTTCGTGTCTTCTTCGAATTCTTTCATGAGTGTTCTGTAGTTCCTTGAGCACAGATCCTTTACCTCTTTCATTAGGTTTATTCCCAGATATCTTATCGTTCTTGGTTCTATAGTAAATGTAATTGATTCTCTAATTTCCCTTTCTGTATTTTCATTGTTAGTGTATAAGAAAGCAACTGATTTCTGTACATTGACTTTGTATCCTGCCACATTACTGAATTGCTGTATGAGTTCTAATAGTTTGGGGGTGGAGTCTTTTGGGTTTTCCATAGAAAATGTCATGTCATCTGCGAAGAGAGAGAGTTTGACTTCTTCCTTGCCAATTTGAATACCTTTTATTTATCTTTGTTGTCAGATTGCTGATGCTAGGACTTCTAATACTATGTTGAAGAAGAGTGGTGAGAGTAGGCTTTCTTGTTGTATTCCTGATCTCACCGGGGAGGCTGTGAGCTTTTTCCCATTGATGATGATATTTGCTCTGGGTTTTTCATATGTAGATTTTATGAAGATGAGGAATGTTCCCTTTATCCCTATACTTTGAATTAATCAGGAACAGATGCTGGATTTTGTCAAATGCTTTTTCTGCATCAATTGAGAGGACTATGGTTCTTCTCTCTTCTCTTACTGATATGTTGTACCACATTGATTTGCAAATGTTGAACCATCCTTGAAACCCACAGATGAATCCCACCTGGTAATGGTGGATAATCTTTTTAATGTGCTGTTGGATCCTATTTGCTAGGATCTTGTTGAGAATCTTAGCACCCATATTCATCAGGGATATTGGTCTGAAATTCTCCTTTTTGGTGGGGTCTTTGCCTGGTTTGGGGATCATGGTAATGCTGGCTTCATAAAGAGTCTCGAAGTTTTCCTTCTGCTTCAATTTTTTGAGACAGCTTCAGGAGAATAGGTGTTATTTCTTCTTTGAAAGTTTGGTAGAATTCCCCAGGGAATCTATCAGGACCTGGGCTCTGGGTTTTTGGGAAGTTGTTGATCACTGATTCAATCTTGTTACTAGATATCAGTCTATTCAGGTTGTCAATTTCTTCCTGGTCCAATTTTGGAAGTTTGTAGATTTCCAGGAGGGCATCCATCTCATCTAGGTTGCTTAACTTATTGGCATATTACTGTTGAAAATAATTTCTGATGATTGTTTCTATTTCCTTGGTGTTAGTTGTGATCTCTCCCTTTTCATTCATATATTATTAATTAGGGTCTTCTCTCTTTTCTTTTGGATTACTTTGGCCAATGATTTATTGATCTTATTGATTCTTCCAACAAACCAGCTTCTAGTTTCATTGATGCATTCTACTGTATCTCTAGATTCTATCTCATTGATCTCTGCTCTTATCTTGATTATTTCACTTCTTGTGTGTGGAGTTCGCTTAATTTGTTGTTGATTCCCCAGTTCTTTAAGGTGTAAAGATAGCTGGTGTATTCTGGATTTTTCAATTTTTTTGAGGGAGGCTTGCATGGCTATGTATTTCCCCCTTAGGACCACCTTTGCTGTATCCCATAGGTTTTGGACCAGTGTGTCTTCAATCTCATTGGTTTCCATGAGTTGTTTAAGTTCTCCTCTGATTTCCTGGTTGATCCATGCATTCTGAAGCAAGGTGGTCTTTAGCTTCCAGGTGGCTGAATTCCTTCCAAACTTTTCCTTGTGATTGAGCTCTAGTTTCAAAGCACTGCGATCTGAGAATATGCAGGGAATAATCTCGGTCTTTTGGTATCAGTTGAGCCCTGTTTTGTGACCTAGTATGTGGTCTGTTCTGGAGAAGATTCCCTGTGCACTTGAGAAGAATGAGTATTCTGTTGTTTGAGGGTGGAATGTTCTGTATATATCTATGAGGTCCATCTGGTCCAATGTGTCATTCAATGCTCTTGTTTCTTTATTGATTTTCTGCTTGGATGATCTATTTCTGACAGAGGCGTGTTAAGATCTCCTACTATTAATGTATTCATATTAATATGACTCTTTACCTTGATTAACAGTTTTCTTATGTAATTGGGTGCTCCCATATTGGGGGCATAGATATTTACAATTGTTAGATCATCTTGGTGGATAGTCCCTTTAAGAATGATGTAGTGTTCTTCTGTATCTCTGACCTAGTCTTTAGTTTAAAATCTAAGTTATCTGATGAGAATCACTACCCCAGCCTTCTTTTGAGGCCCATTGGCATGAAAGATGCTTCTCCATCCCTTCACTTTCAGTCTGGATGTATCCTTAGGTTCGAACTGGATCTCTTGTAGACAACATATGGATGGGTCTTGTCCTTTTATCCAACCTGCAACCCTGGGTCATTTTATGGGCGCATTTATTCCATTCATGTTGAGAGTGATTATTAAGAGATACGTTTTTATTGACATTGTTTTACCTGTGAAGTCTTTGTTTCTATAGATTGTCTCCATAGATTTCTGTTCAATGATAGTCTTAGGTTTTTTCCTCTTTTATAGAACCCCCTTAATATTTCCTGCAATGTCAGCTTGGTGGTCACATACTCTTTTAAACCTTGCCTGTCTTATAAGCTCTTTATCTCTCCATTCATTTTGACTGTCAGTCTTGCTGGATAAAGTATTCTTGGCTGCATGTTCTTCTCATTTAGTGCCCTGAATACATCTTGCCAGCCCATTCTGGCTTGGCAGGTTTCTGTGGACAGGTCTGACGTTATTCTGATAGGCTTTCTTCTGTACATAAGTAATTTCTTCCCCCTAGCTGCTTTCAAGAGCTCCTGTCTACAATTATGATTCATCATTTTCACAATCATGTGTCTCGAGGTCTTTCTAGATTCTATGATTTTGGGGGAGAGACCTTCCTGTCTCTAGTACATTAAAGCTGGTTCCATTCACCAGATTGGGAACAGTTTCATGGAAAATTTGTTCAACTCTATCTTCTAGTCTCCTTTCTTTCTCCTCCCCCTCAGGGATTCCAATAATTCTGACATTGGAACGTTTCATGGCGTCATTTATTTCCCTAATTCTCTTTTCATGGCTTCCAAACTGTTTGTTCTAGACTTCCTCCTGATCCTTTCTCTGTTTGTCCTTCAAATCACTAATTCTATCTTCTGCCTCAGTTACCCTAGCATTTAGAGAATTTTAGATTAGACTGGAACTCACTCAGAGCATTGTTAACGTAATACCTGGTGGCTTTCACTTCTGCCCTAATCAATTTCATTTTGCCATCAAAGGCTTTCTCCAACCTAGCTATTGCCTGGATAGTTGTTAGCCTGAATTCGCTTTCTAATATACTGTTTATGTCCCTATCCAATAGCTCTGATGGAGAGGGCCCAGTCTCTGATTTTTTCTTCTGTTAGACATTCCTCCTACTCATCATTTTGGTGAGAGATGGCTGAATGGGTGTGTAGCTGAATATATCAACCATGGTGCTGACAAGATGCACCCTGGAATGTTTCTGAGCAGTCAAGTGTCCCCACCAAAAAGAAAGAAAAAAGAAAAAAAAAAGAGGGAGAGAGAGAGATAGGGGGAAAAAAATATTAAAAAAAGAAGAAAAGGTACAGCCCAAATGGGCCCCAAAGTTAAGATTTATTAATTATACAAACAAAAACAGACAAAGGAAAAATACCGACAGAAGTAGATGGCAAGAGAATAAAAATAAATAAGTGAATTAAAAAAAAGAACCCTGTCAAAATGAACCCTAAGTATAAGATTTATATACTACCAGGACAAAAACAAATACACAGAAATACTGACAGAAGAAAAAGATGGGAGTTGTTATAAATTCTCTGTGTGTGTGTGGAAGGTTATTTTGATTCTTCCTGGTTGTATCTTGATATCTTTGTTAAAGGATTCAACTTTCCTGAGAAAAAGGGGGATTAAAACTTGTTTACCTATAGTGGTAGCATTGACTGGGGAAAGGGGATTACCTTGAAGCTTATGTCTATATGAATATTAAAAAATAAATAAATAAAATAAAAAATAGAAAAGCAAAAGCAAAACACAGGTATATGTATCAAAAAAGTTCAGGTTGAAAGCTTATTATGGAATTTGATGTACTGAACATCTCATTGTGATGGTAATTAGGTTAAAAAGTTATATAAAAAAACAATGAAAAGAACCAGAATAGTGGGAACGAATTAAAAATAAAAGTTGTATCTATGAAGTAGTGGTGGTTGTACTCTTGTTTTTTTGTTTCTGTTTTTGTTTTTGTTTTTCTTTTTCTGGCTGGCTTTCTGGGGGAGGGGCCTGCCCCATGGTTTTCAGGGAGTGTTGCTGGAGTTAAGTCCTTCTGCCCTCATCAAGGGGTTGGGTTCTGAGGAAATGGGTTTTTCAGGCTTTTGTTCTCTGGAGGTTTTTTTGTTTGTTTGTTTGTTTGTTTGTTTTCTCTCCCCTTGGCGATTTTTGGCGGTTTTTTTTTTGAGGTTTAGAGGAAAGCAAACTGCACCCAGACCTCCATCTCAGAGAGAAGCCTAGGTCTGTCCCCCTCTCAGTGCACATAAATTCCCCCTCTGCTGCTGGCAGAGCACGTCTCCAGTCACAGTCCTGGGGTCACCAGAACTTTCGCTTGTACCCAAACCACAAGAAATACTAACTGCAGCTGTCTGGGCAGCTCCAGACTGCCAGAGAGGTCCCAAGCAGAGATAGAGCACTACTCACTCTGGCCCAGGCTGGGAGTGCTCAGCCTCTCTGGGTCCTAGAGAGCGCCAGCTGGTGCCTGCAGGGACCTCTCTCAGGGGAGGGTGTAGGGCACGACTTACACTCTGGTTGCACAGTGCAGGCTCATGCAGAGTGCAAAAGGCTGTGGTTCTGCAGGCTGGCAAGCCTCCCTCACCCTCACTGGCACCACCACCCAGAGGATTTCAGGCACACCAGCTGCTCAGGGACCAAGACCTGGCTTCTTCACTGCACTCTCTCTGGCTCAGCACCAGGGGCAGCTGTCCTGGGTGGGCGGGCTTAAGCCCCTGTCCCTAACTGCCTGATTTCCCCCAATTTCCCCCTACAATCCTTTGCTCTTTCTGAATGCTTTCAAGCAAACTCCAAGTTAATGCTGGTCCCCAATCATAGGGCACTCTCTTATTGGGATATTAGTTTCCAGTGGGTTGCTTCTGGTGGTTCCCTCCCCCTTTTATCTTCCAATATCAGTCCAATTGATATTCCCACTCCACTTTACCTGCCCAATTTACCTGCCCACTTCTACCCCCGTAGAGATCCAGAAGTTTATAATTCTAATCTCAGGCTGATTTCATGGGTGATTAGAGTTCTTTGGTAGGTAATCAGTTCACTTGAGGGGCCAGGTTGAAACAGCACCTCCTCCTACTTCTCCGCATCTTGTCTCTCCCCGACTCTCTGTTTTCTTAGTCTTTGACCATTATTACTACATTCTACATTGCCATTTAGAATAAAATCAGGGTTAATAAGAACCTAAGGAGTTAGTGCCTACATTTGATTTAGTTTTTTTCTATGATCTTTGTTTATGAGAAAGAAGTAAATCACAAAGAAATAAGACAATATAAGGGTTTTTATGTTTTCTTTTTATTTTAAGGGTTTTTTAGAATTTGCTTCTTATATAGCCCTCTTTTACTGGATAGATCCAATTTGAGTTTCTGTGCCCTTTGTATAAAAACAGAAAATGCTATGAGCAGAGTATATAATTGCCTATTTAATACAATCTACTACCAGTCATTTCACCATTATATGTTATCTATTTAGGCCCTTTCATCTCTTTTATGAATCCCCTTTTAACAGTGAGAAAAGTTATGCCTTAAACTTGTTGTTTTCTAACATCCTAATTAATAGGTATCAAGTGAGTTCACATCCAGATGACAACAGAAGCTGGCTAGAAAATAGGTAGTTGGGTAGGGAAAAGAGCATGCCAGAAAGGAAAAGATGCTGATGGGGACCAAGGGTGTAGGAAAATAGCCAAGGACAAATTTGGCTTCCTTCACAGTTTTTTTGGCAGCTAGGCCCTGTTTAAATTAGCAAGGGTTAGTGTTAACAAGGATTAGCCTAAGGCAATAAAACAATCCCAACCCATTAATGAAAATATTTAATTCTTTTGATTAGTTTGCAATTACTAAGGTAAAAGAATGGACACATGACTTTTAAAAAGTGACTCTCAAGCCAATTCACAAGAGATAATATAGTTCAAAATGAAGCCACCTTAACATTGCCAATTTTATTGGGGTATAAGTGTATAATCTCTAAGGTTTTTTCCCTTCTCTTTTCATGCATCAAATAAGTTTTCAAGTATTAATTATCTGATATGTTTACACAGAATATATTTAACAAGTTCTACAAAGAGTACATTAAATACACATTTTTCATGGTAACTCACAAACTTCATTATAAATGAGTCCTAGAAAAAAATTATATAATGCAAAGAAAGTGCCTATCACCCTACATTTACATTTTTTGCATCCACTATTTTATTTGAGATGGAAAAATGTATCATCATTCCCCACTTTTCAGATGATGATACTGAGTACAGAAAGGATTAATAACTTGCTGAAACTCACTCAGCAGATAAGTAGAAGAATCAGAGATCAAACCTCAAATTTTGTTCTCCAAACTCATCCTCTTTTCCTCACACTTTGCTTTTTATGTTAATGGTAAGAGTTGATCTGATGAAGGGACTTCAATTCTTTTTTTAACCAATGTCATTTTTTCCCTAGGTTAGTCTAGAGAAATACACAGTTATCAGAGTGACATGATACCCTATGAAACCTGCTTCAGGGTTTTCATTAATTCACTTAAACATGGTCTGTTTTGAAAGTGGAGGGTGACTAAGCAATGACCTTCGGGACTAAAGACCAAGCTGGAGGTACTGTCAGCAAACAACAATCACATTAATTATTGTCTTATCTTTAATCCTATCACAAAGGTTTTACTAGGGCCCTTTCCTTGATTTCCATTGTCAACTCATGAAAACATTGCCTATCCTATTAGAAATTAAGCCTCTTAAATTCACACTTAATTATGAAAGTCAAGCACACTTTCATTTACTGACAGCTACTGATGCTTCTAATAAAGTCAGGTGACTGTAGTTCAAATAAACAAATGATTATGGTTGACAGTGAAAGTGTAAACAAAGTCTTAATTAAATTAATGAATATGCTAACTACTGTGGTTGTCCCCCTGGATAGAACAATATGTGTTTAGTTGTCAGGCTTCCCACGCAAACAGAAACAAAAAAAACAAAAAACAAAAACTAAATGTCTGTGGTCAGAAAGTCATTCAAACAATGAAAATGATTAGAGGTACAGCAATATAAGAACTTGTAGTGACCAATATTTATATAGTAACTTGTGGAATTGATACTAAATGTAAGTTATAACAGAAAAAGTATGTAATTAAATGGCTATGTTTTATATCAAAGTAGATATAGCACACTTATAAAAATGAGGGGGGATAGGGAAAAGGCATGTGCAAAATATTTAACTATTTTCAGTAACGATATTGGGATGATAGCTTTAGTATTCTTATTCTGGCACTGTTGTGTATGTTATTGGATCAAGCAAATTAACAGTTATGTTATAATTTAATTCTGTCACCCTCTGTGTTTTGAGAAGCAGGGTTCTTCATGTAGAAAGAAGAAGATATAAATAGTAAAAGTTAAGTAACATTATCATACTACTAATAATCCCATACTATTAGAATTTAAAGTATTAATATGAATTCATAATTATACACAGACATAGGAGATTATATATACACACATATTATGTGTTATATGTAAAATTACTATGATGTGATAGGCATATTATATTTTATATATTATATAATTATATGTATTATAAATATAATTTTTATATAATATATACTCTATAAAATGATTTAATATATACAATTATAATTTTACATGTAATTTATGTATCACATATATACATATATTATATTCTATTTTTATTTATTGAAATGGCTGGAAACAATGGCTATCCCTGTAGCAATGGCCTTGAAATACCATTCTTCATGAAAATAAAACAGACCATTTTAGATAAATGGTTAATTTGATTTCTTGCCAGAGAAAAGATCTGAGGTGGGAAAGGTACATGATAAACTTATAACATCTGATTATATTAGATATCAAAGAAGCAATAAAGAACTACTTTGGTCCTCTCAAATTGAACTCAAGGGCAAAATTAAAGAGGCTCTCCATGAGCAGAGATGGATAGAATTAAGCTTCAATAGGAATAATAATTAAAATGGTACGAAACCCATCAAATATGTTTAAAGTTACAATAATATACAGTAATTAGTACCTAAATAGGATAATAGTTAACAAATTTTATTTTCAGCTAAAGAAAAAAAAAAAAAAGAAGGATGCCTAGGTGGTGCAGTCAGTTAAACATCAGACTTTTGATTTTGGCTCAGGTCCTGATCTCAGGATCAGTGTACTCTGTACTCAGGGAAATCTGCTTGAGATTGTCTCTCCCTCTTCTTGTGCCCCTGCTGCTAATGTTCTCTCTCTCTCTAAAATAAATAAATAAAACTTAAAGAAAAAGAAATTTAAAAAACCACAAGTTTTATTCTACCTTTGCAATATAATTTTTACTATTGGGTAATCCATTAGTATATGCAGAAAAGTATCTGTTTATGAAAGTATTCTAACTATAACAGAAATGACAGATTAAAATATCATTATATTCCAAATGTAATCAATTAATAAATGCAGGCATTGAGCATCAAGGGCTCCTAACAATAAAAAAAAAAAGATAGATAGCCAGACTCTGTGTGTCTCCTGAGATACAACATGATCCTATGTTGCCAAAGGGATCAAACTTGAGTTTATCAAATTTAAGATCTAGTTGCCAATTATAGAAAATATCAAGAAGAGAGGAATATATTAAATAGCACCATAAGATCACAATTAGCAAAATCCAAACTGGGAAACTACAGGTAAAATTGTCCAAGTTTATAACAGATAAACCACAAAAGACAAAAAAAAAAATAAAGGAGACATTAATATATTAAAAAAAGACCTAAAGGGGATATCAACTGAAAAAAAAATGAGAATGATTAAACTATGATATCTAAGAATTCACATTTGTTTCATAAAACTACAAAGAAGTGTGGGGAATCATTTTACTTTTGTGGTTACGTTGGGGGGGTAGGGAGGTGTGATTAAGAAGAGATACATGGGGTTGGGTTTTTGAGTGGTTAATGAAATTCTGTTTTTGGACCTAGGTGGTGGTTACAAGGGTGTTTGTCTCATAATATTTTATTGAGCTACATTTGTGGGTGTATACGTGTGTGTACTGTATTTCTGTTTTATTTTACAGTGAAAATATTACTTTAAAAATCATTGCACTCTGATATGAATGAAAGCTGAAAATATGATCAAATTGAGGTATCTGGAAATAAATTTGACATAACAAACAATCTCAATCCAAAAGTAAAGTAGCAACCTCAAGGGCCAAAAGAAGAGTTTTGATGGGACAGGGCACATTATTGGATTCACACGAAAAAGACTGCAAGGGAGACAGAAACAAATTTATTGGAGAATGCTCTTGTGATCCCCACCCAACAAAGGGAAGGGAGGAAAGAAAAATTGGGAAGGAAAAGTTGGACAGTGATAGTCTCAGGGAAGTCCTTGGCTGACCCCATGAGAATTTAAAAATAAAACATGGCTCTCCAAAGTTGTGGCAGGTTGGACAATGGGACCAGAATTTGTCATTCCTCTCCACTGTATGATAGATAAGCTCTTCTGGGGTGGGTATAGCTTGAATGCAGCCAAGGAAATTCTGAAGAGAGCTGAAAGCTGAGAAACATCTACTCAGACTTTCAGAAACTGGAGGAATAAGTTTTTCAATCGCAAAAGGGATCTGGGAGGTGCAGGATTGCATCTTCTACAGTGATTATTTCCTGCCTCTGTTTCCTTTCCTGCTCCCTTCCCTATGTATCTCTCTCTTAGCTATTCTATTCATATTACAAACACAAGGCTATAAGTCTCAGCATACTTGTGATTTGGAGAAATCTTGTTCCCATTTCACACAAAGTCGAAAATGGTTCAGAAAAGTTAAGTTATAGTAACCCTGGATTGTGGGCCACCTTTGGACAAAACATGTTACCTTTGTTATTTTATTTGATAATCTCAGTAACCTTATGAGTTTAGCACTTCATTTCCTCATTTTACAGTTGAAGTAGATGAAGGTCATAAAAGTTAAATGATTTGCCCAGCTTATCAGTGGTGGAGCCAGAATTCTAATTAGGTCTGTATGAATCCAGCACTCTACTCTCAACCAATGTAGTTACGCACCTCTCCAGAAATCACTAGACTCACAAAATAAGGAAAAGGATGATTCAGGAATTTAACTCTGATTCCCATCTCTAAGGTATTCAATCCCTCTTCCATAACTTCTCCAGGGTCTTGTTCCCACAAAAAAGGCCCACCTGGCTGCTCAAGGACTGACATACATAGCACGTTTGGTTATCCCTCTTAGCTAGCAAAGAAGGATTTTCAATCACTTAATCCATAGAAGTCACAAAGGTAACGTATGTAAACCGTTGAGTTAATGGGGACAAGTGTTTAGGCAAATGAATGCCTTTTGGACCTCTCAGATGCCACCAAGCATACCCTACTGATTCTTCCTATGTGAAGGTCAACAGGCCATGGAATAATTAAGGGGATGGAGACCATAATTAATAAGAACAAACTAAAGAAGAGCAAGTCTTCAGTCTGGATGACATGAAGATCAAAGGTGAATTTTTCTAAGGTAAGAAAGAGTCTACATTGTGTAGAAATGATGAGATATCATATGTTTCAGAGTATTAGAAGTAGAATATGCCCTTTTAAAGACTTAAAGAGTTCAATTTTGGAGAAATAGAAAGGAAATATTAAACTGCAGGGAACTAGCCACTGAAACTCATTTACCTTAAAAATCAATATAAACTATCATAAATTGGTTCAAGATGGTTTTGGTCAATTTATGGATGAGAAATTCAGAATAAGAGAAGTGAGCAATGGCCCTGTCTGAGTATGGATTGTGGCATAAAACCCTATCCTTCCTCATTATCTCAAAGGAGAGATTTGGGTTATCTTTCTGCAATGCAGCTCTGGACTATGTAGACTATGACCCTAATTTATGCTACTTGCAGGCTTCTTTTATCTTCCCTGAAACTACCAACCCTTGTGCCTCTGTACCAATGCTTGGAATATTCTTCCCTCTACTTTTGTGAAGCTGGCTCCTTCTCATTCTTTACATTTCAGTTTACAAGTTGCCTCTGGCTCCTACTTCAAGTCCTGTCATTATCACAATATGTAATTATGTTGTGTATGAATTTTCTTACTTGTCCATTACCTATTTCCACAACTGCAAAGTAAGCCTTATGAAGACAGGGCACTTAGAAAGTTTTGTTCACAAAATAGCTCCTGCATCTAACCTACTGCCTGTTATAAACACATATAATTATGGAATGAATGAGTGAGTAAATAAATAAATGATTTAAGAATCTTATTTTGAGTAAAGTGAAAATTCTTCCCCCTAAAATAAGGTGCCATCACTTGGTATTTTTTCTTATTTTTATTTTTTATTCATTATATTTTTAAGACTCACTCTTTTTTGTACTTTTTCTGATGTGTCTAAAATTAATTTAATATACTAGCATGGACACAAGCACATTCACACACACAAGAAAAAAAAGAAATCTTACCTCTTCTGTTACTTATGGAAAGTCTTGATGGGATTGGAAAAATATGCATGCATTAAGTATGCATATCTGGTCTTGAGTTCTTTGTTCATCAGTTTTCCTGGAACACTTATTCCAATCAGCGTGACACTAGCAACATCCAAGGCCCATCTGGCTGTTCAAGGACTTATATGCAGAGCATGTTACTGCAGACCATGCTGTACTTTGTGGCAGCCTCTTTAAAGCGCAATACCTGGAATTCTAGGAAATCTGATTCTCCTGAAGAATCCTCCCTGATTTGGAATAGACTCCCCATTACTATGGTTGCCAGAATGTATGCATCACCTGGTAGCAAAAGAGGGCTGTTAAGTGATACAGTCCCTTCAATTCACAGCAAGTGACTAACTAAGAAGCTAAGTGAGTAAGTAAAATAGATTTATGAAGTAAAGACGATTCTAGTACTTTGGAATTAAGTCCAGAGATCTAAATGTTTGTGACTTGTAAAATTTGGAGATTTTGAAGTGAAGTCCAATATGCTGTTCTCCTTAGGATGAAAAGCTCTTATTATTTATAAAAAGTAACATTGCTGTTCTTCCAGGGTACTGCTCACTATAGACAACTCAGTTTTCCAACTCACCAGCAGTGTCATTTTAGGATTAATGTTGATTTATACATGAATATTGAGGAAAAAATGGCTTCAGAGGGATCTCCTTGTTTAATTTCTTAAGTAATGATAAGCTAGCCTGTGGGTTCCTTTGTTCTGTAGACTCTACAGTCCTATAATGTACTAAGGGGTATCTTAGCTTCTTAATGGAGTGCAGCCAGTATGCAGCAGTGAGCTCAGGGCTAGTCAGGATATTTTAGGTCCTGCTTGTTGGGGTGTAAGCAACTGATAATGTAAAAATGGATCATTAAGAGTCAGTTGGAAAAAATGTAATTCATTAACAACCTTCTTGGGAAAGAAATGGTAGCACCAATCTGCTAAAGTCCAACCACTTCAGGAAAGACATTAGAAAAAGTCTGATGATGGGATGGAATAGAGAAGAATAAGATATGGAAAAAGGAGTTAATTTCTGTAAGATATCTATGTTTTATGATCTCTGTTTCTTGTACTTCATGTCACAAATTTTTATTTCAAATATTTTATGCCCTTAAACCCAAATTCTTGAGTTTATTAGAAAGTATAATATGATTTTTCATAAATTCAAGAATCGGTACATTGTTAGAGTGTCATCTTTTAATCAAAGTACTGGGAAATGTAAGCAACTAACTCCAATATGATAATTACAAGGATACCTGCCAAATAGATGAGAATTAGTGGGAAATTTCTGCTAACACTTTTCTTTTGTTGATACTCAGCTCTGCTGCCCCTTTCAGAGAATCACTTCAAGTTCTCACAGAAAACCAGGAGACAAATAAGCAAGGACTTGGGAGAATAATAAAATAAACCCAGTAAGCATCTGGGTTTCAATAAAAGTCCGCTGTTAAAAAGAACTTTAAAAAAAAAAAATTAAACCCCTGTTAATTCCTCCTCTAATTGAAATTTAGTGGTGATAAAATATTTAATTTACTTTATCTCTCAGTAAACCATAGTTTATAGACCATGAATAAAAAAAAATAATATGTCATGTAGTAAATACCCATGCCATTGATGAAACTGGTCAGAAGGTTTTGATCCTTCTGGTAAGAACTCTAATTATGAGGACTGCTCTAGTGTGGTGCAGTGATTGAGTTTGAGCCTATTATAAAATGTTATTAAAATGTCAAATGCAACTACGGCAATACTGTGACACTGGTGACATAACTTTTCTAAGTCACTCTCAAATGACTCCTCGATAATTGCAAACCAAACAACACAACAAAATAAGAGCAGCATAAACCACTTCAGTCCCCTTAAGCAGCTTTCCTTTTGGAAAGCTTCACACATATAAAACTAAGTTTAGAAATTTGGTGAAAATCATTTTTATACTTACCCCAGTGCCAGAAAAAACCCTGGGTCCAGAGCAAGTGTTTACCTCTAAACATCCGTAAACTTCTCACCTTATGGGTAGGCAATATGAAGGTGAGGATGAAGTGCTCATACACATGAAATGAAATTAAGCACATCAGGTAACAATCATGATAAATGCGCTTGTCTCCTCTACCAGATGTTATCTTCAGTAGCCATGTCTATACTGCCCTGTCTGGCATATTAATGATGAGCTTAATTCTTCTCTTTCCTGTTCCCTCTCCTCATCCTCCCAACACACAGACATACGTGTGTGCAAAGGAATGTGTTTTCTCTGAAGATCAAGGCAGCATCCCTATTCCTTTTTGGCTGCAATAGAACAATTTTCTCTCCAAAGAACCTATCCACAGCTACCAGTTCAGAACTTATGTCTCTGCTGTGCAGCATGTAAACTTCAGAAGAGTTGTTGCATCTTTTAGAGTAAAATGCCTGCTAAGTGATCAGCAGGAGGCATGCATTCTTCTTCTTGTTCTATTATCATATAAAGGGAGCTGAATTTTCTCACATTGGTCCACAATTGTATAGCCTACTCTCTAGGCCATGGGGAGAATCATAAAGATTTTTTCTTACTAGAATGATAAAGAAAATAATGATGAGGGTGGTGATGATGGTGGTGGTGATGATGATATGATGATGATGATGAAGAAGAAGAAGACATCAGAGACCAAAAGTCTTCAAGCCATTATATATACAGTATTATTTAAACCACACATATGGTAGGACAGGAATGCAGATAGCCTAACTCATGACTGGTTCTCTTCTTTGGTCTCTTACAAAAATCTGCTTTCAGTGGTTCTTAAATTGTGTTGCCCCTTGGATTTGAGATTTAAGATAACAATCCATGTTTTTCTGAAATGTTTTTGAATATTTGCTACCTGTTTCAGGTGCTGCCTCTGGGACTGGATTCTAACTTCACACCCATACAATGAAATGGTATGCTCTTAGCCTCTTCCTCTGCCAACCTGTGCTCCTCAGACTAAAAATGCTAGATACCCTTGCTTGTATTGATGCCAGGCTCTGTTTGGGAAAGTAAGATACAGTAATGTTAACGTCATGCATATGGTTAGAAGCTTCTTTTGTACAAGCTGATATAGAACAATGTTTCTTTTCCCCTTGTAGTTGCATGCATGCCATTTCAGTAGTATTTCAGGTTCACAGGACACTTCCATAAGAGTTGTTATGTCTACATCCTAGAGCCCAGAACTCTGTAATCAATTGCCATTGTGGAAAAAGATATATTGTAACATTCTGAGGGAGTCAGATAACTGCGTTGTGACTTTTCTGTTACTGCATCTATAAACCATGGGGTTTATACATGTCACCTCAGGAAGATATTATGAGATTTAATGAACCAGAATCTGTAAGGGGGATTTAGCCTGTCAGATGATAGGTGCTGCACAAGTATAGAGCATTACAGTTTTATGTGTCCTGATTCTTCAGAGCCAAAGCAACATATAAGGAAGTCATGGTACTACTATGAAAGAGCAGAGGGCACCATCAGTACATTCTCAATGTAAAGTGTGAACAGTCTCCAATAAAAAGTGGTTTAGAAGACATCTGCAGCTAAGATGCATGAAAGGGTTTTTGTTATCACATCAGTGAAAGAAGATACAGCAAGACAAATGGGGCAAACATAATATGCCACCTCTAAGTAGCATTTTTTTTTCTAAGTAGTATTACTGAGATATGTCACACAGAGGAGACAAACACGTGGAGTATAAGTCCCTTCCAACCATTTTAATTGAATTACTAATTTTGGGGGTATTGAATTTCATAAATTCTCTAAATATTTTGGATACTAACCTTTTATTAGATATGTCATTTGCAAATATCTTCTCCCATTCAGTAGGTTGCCTTTTAGTTTCATCTTTAAGTTTTTATCTTTTAAGTAACCTCTATACCCAATACGGAGCTTTAACCCACAACCCTGAGATTAAGAGTTGCATGCTCCACTGACTGAGCCAGGCAGGTGCCCCAGGTTGCCTTTTAGTTTTGTTGATTATTGCCTTCACTGTGCAGAAGCTTCTGATTTTTATGAAGTCCCAATAGTTTGTTTTTGCTTTTGTTTTTCTTACCTCAGGAGACATATCTAGAAAGAAGTTGCTATGGCCAATGTAAAAAAAATGGGTAGAAGACATGAATAGATATTTTCCCAAATAAGATATCCAGTTGTCCAACAGACACATGAAAAGATGCTCAACATCATTCATCATCAGGGAAATGCACATCAAAATTAAATGAGATATCACCTCATACCCATCAGGATGGCTAAAATCAACAACACAAGAAAAAAGTGTTGGCAAGGATGTGAAGAAAAAAGAAGCCCTCTATACAAACTGGTGCATCCATTGTAGAAAACAGTATGGCACTTCCTCAAAAAGTTAAAAATGGAACTACCCATGGGGAGGGCGATGGCTTAAATAGATGATGGGAATTAAGTGGTGTACTTATGATGAGCACCAGGTGTTGTATTAAGTGTTGACTCACTATATTGTACACCTGAAGCTAACATAACACTATTAACTGGAATTTAAATACAAATTTAAAAGATAAATCCTTTCTAAAGGCTTCTCATTCTGCTTATGTAACATTGTGACAATTCTGTGGGCTCATTTGATTTGACTTAGGGTTTGCTTTGAGTTGATTCCCCTACTGACCACATTAACTCTCATCTGCTCTGAGCTCAACCTTTTCTATCCTGCACAAGCTGCTACCAAAAGGGTCCTTATAAAGCACCTAGAGTTCACTGCTTTGGGGGACATTTATTTATTAACATTATAAATTAGTGTGTTTTGAATATATTCTTGCCTACCATTGAAGAAAAATTCACATTTATAATGAGATTAGCTGTAAGCGATTTAGAATGCATTTCATTTTGTTTATAATTTCTGCAGACACTTCTCACTTTCCATAATAAAGCTGGTTTTCCTAACCAGGGGAAAAGTCCATAAATATTCACAAATTTGGAGAAAAAATACATTTTTGAATAATGAAAGACCCAATAGTGTGAAAACAGAGAAGTCAGGGAATTGTGCTTCATGCTTTTCCCTCCTTGTATTCTTTCCTTTAGTTAGCCCTACCCTCCTTGTAAGAATAAGTAAAGTAGAAATAAAAGACTCTCTCTTGGTTTCCCCCCACTGTGAGATATCCTAAGGCTTACAAGATGATACTTTCTCCATTATAGCCAGTCACTGTAAACCAGCTGGGTGATTAAGAACACTGGAATCCTTCTAGACCTAAGTGTTTACTAAGTTTTACAAGCTAAAAAGCATGGGCTCTTGGGTACTATGGGGTGTTTTAAAATTAAAGTGGTTCTGCCTGATGCTGTGAATACAACTACAAAAAACACAAAAATCATTTTTTTTCTTTCCTTAGCCATGGAGTTGCAATGTTTTCCAGGAGGCTTTGACACTTTCTACTTTATGTACCACTTCCTCTGATAGCATATAGTCTCTTTCATATTCTTTTTTGAAACACTTTAATGTTCAGTATTCATTCATATTTTAATAGGGAGACAACAAAGTTTTGCATGTTTCTGAAGATTAACAGTATTTACTCCTGATGATACATAATTAAACCACTTTGATTACTGCTTACATTTGGTCTCTGCTGCAGAGGCAGGAGAGATATCCCTGATGTTACATCTCAACTCTTCTGCTACTTTTTTGCTTTGAGAAAAGATATCAGGTCACTGTGATGTATGTGAGATGGCAGAGTAACACTTGTTTCTTTTGCAGAGCATGGGACTTAGAGAACCTGAGAAATAGCTGAATTTTCAATGAGTCAAATAACAGGAAAGAAGTTCCTTTCATTTTCCTTTGCACTAGTTAATTTGCAGAGGTATTGATTTTTCTCTTCAGATTTATAAGACCAGAAGACACATTTCTGAAATGGCACAAAAGAATCATGAGAAGAAAAACTGCCTAACAGGAAAGAAGAGAGGCAGATATATCCTAACAGGGACAATCTATCAGGTATTCTGGTTTTGTTCTGTTTTTCTTCCATTGATGAAGTTCTAGAATATAGGTGAGGTTCGGTGGGGTGAGGTCCAGAGCTGATGACCAAGAAAGAATTGTTGAGACATCTTTGGTGCAAAATGGTGGTTTACTAAAGCATGGGGACAGAACCCATGAGCAGGAAGAGCTGCTGCCCCAGGGTTGTGAGGGGTGGCAGGTTTTGTGCCACGGAGTTGGGGGAGGTGAGGAAAAGGGAAGTTTCAATAGAACTTTCATATGCTAAAGAGGACCTACAAGATACCAGATACCAGAGGCCTTGCCATTGCCAAAGTCGTTTTGCCCTCTAGCAAGGTATTAACATTAAGATGGGTGGGAGATTCCTAAAGAATGTCACATATGTCCCACCCAGGAGTGGGGGTAGGGGGAAGTTGGAGGGTGTCAGCTTTTGCTTTGTCCTCAGCCAGCCTTCTGTTCCCTCATCAC
Organism: Lontra canadensis; assembly: GCF_010015895.1. Taxonomy (NCBI): domain Eukaryota; kingdom Metazoa; phylum Chordata; class Mammalia; order Carnivora; family Mustelidae; genus Lontra; species Lontra canadensis. The sequence continues at coordinate 2,822,157 of NW_022631071.1, read as the reverse complement.
CATGGCTATTCAAGTTTGGGTCTACAAAGATACCTGCTGCTTTTAAAATGTAGATCAAAGGCTAGATGAAGTTGCACCTTTGCTGTTGGCACCATACATGAAACATCAACAAAGCACTGTTATGTTGTGGGTATGAGTTCTTTGCTGCATTTAACTCCAATTTGAGCATCCTGTTATTGGCTTGGAAGATTTTTCTTTAAAAGTGAGACAGAAAGAAGTTATCTTTTGACAAATAATGTAAGTGAAGCAAATGAGAAATTTCATAGTGTAGACCTAATTACTACCCACAATTGTTCATGAAAATGAACTGAGGGACTCATTTCCACTAGGGATCTTGTCATTGAATAAAAAGGTTGAAAAGTTCTGGGGTGGTTTATATTTCAAAATTAAAGCCGTATAAGAATCTTAGAGCTATAGAATATCCTTTCTGATCTGGAAGTAAGCATCTGATGAAAATATTGATTTTAAAGTGCAATTAATTAATTAACTTTCAAATGAATCTCTTTCTGTGATAGGTCATTGCAAAATGAACAAAACTTTTAGAATTTCTTTAAAAAATAAGGGAAGAAAGTTTTATTTGAGTCCAAGTGAAGACAGCTATGTAGGATACACAATCTTCACAAAGAGAATGCTCCAGAGAAGGAATATTTAATCCAGGGATATAGATATTTTTGTTGTTGTTGTTACATCAAGAGTTACAAATCATCTGGAGGACATTTCAGAACATTAACAAACTTTATCTTATGCTTTTCATATGTACAAGACTGCAGGCTTCAGAGGCATGGAAATGGAATTTAGGGAGCTTTTTACTCTTATCTTTAGTTTTAAATGTTCCTTTTAGGTAATTTGCTAAAGAAGCAGATGAACAATGTGTGCCCAGGGCAGAAATAGAGCTCCTGGTTTGAAGTTTGTTGAAGTCATTCTGATCTTGGTATAAGTATAGCTTCCCTGGGAGCCCAGGAACAGGGCTTACAAATATTAAAAACTGAAATTTTCCTTTATCAAATATTACCATGAGTTAATGAACATGTCCTAGTGTCCACAAACTATCCAAGTCAGAGGATATCCAAGCATAATTCTTAACTTAATACCTTAATTCCACAGTAACTATTGTCAAATTTGAAATCTTCAAAGACTGTTTCTTATTCAGTCTACACTCAGTTTTGTTCCCCTCCCTACACCCCCCACGCTTTCCTCCATATCCCCTCTAATTTTTTTTCATTCTTTTCCTTTCTTATTGCTATATGCCAGTACCTAACTTCACTCACTAGCTTCTGAACTCTGTTGAGAGTATTTATTCTTCTCAGAAGATGTAGGTAGGCAAAAGATGTTACATGGATAGATAAATATATATAATTCATTGTTCATAGTTACCATTCTAAAAAAATTCTCACTTTTTTTTCTATGTTTTATTTTATATTTTAAAGTCTTTGTCATTATAACTGTGATGGACCAGTTGTAAGTCTAAATGTGACGGTCAATGATGAGAACAGATTGAGGGAACACAATCTATATTAGCTCTATCAGTCTGCAGTTGAATGCTGCCAATAACATGAATCATGGAAATCTTTTACCATTGTGCCTGACACATGGTAAGCATACAATAAATGGTAGTAGTTGTTTCTGTTATTGCTGTTGTTTCTGTTCATTATGTTTATTCACCTACACATAACACTGTTTATTATAAGGGTCCTTGGAGAAAAAAAAAAAGTCCGCTTTTTAAAAAAATATAACAGTATGCTACATAATGTTGCTCTCTCTTCTCACCCATTGAACATGCCTCCTCACATTTTTTCATTAGTGAAATTCCTGGAAACTTGTATGGACACTATATTTTTCCCTTACCCATTCTTATTTTTGCTCTCTATCCTGTTTTTCTCACCATAGGCCTTACCATGTCAGAGGTGAGATTGCAAGTATGGATGACAAAGATACTGTCCTGAATCCTCATACCTAAAGAATATGTTCTATTTCTTATCAAACTTTCATCTAGATGAGTCAAAACATTTCCAAGCTCTTTAATGTGCACCTTATTTTAAATTAAATATTGTTTTAAAAAATAGTCATTTTGATGTTAAAAAATATGAAATTTTTTTTGTTTGTTTTTCTGTGAACCTACTTAATAACTAGAATGTCCTGATGAATGGGATTCATAAGGTTTTTTCAAGGGAGTGAGAAAGATAGTGTCCCAATAGGAAAATTAAGGTCACTCTGGGGTTCAAAGAATTCATACTAAGAATTGCATTTGTCATTTCATACTGCTCTGTTTCCAGCCACTGTTGAAAGTTTGTTAAGAAATCCATATAAATCTGCAGAATTGTATCATCTACATGTAAATTTTTAGGAAGTTTTTAGCTGAAAACATCACCTTATATTTAGCTCAGGTACTTATTCAATAGAGAAAACGTATCATGATTACAGAACTATTGTACCTGCACTTAATAATCAGAGGGGACATCGGAGGGGGGCATTATGAATGCCTTTCCACTGGTGTCTAACTATGAACACTGATATGCTTTTCCTGAGTATTCATCTCAGGAAACAAACATTTACTCTTTCCCAAGAATGGCATTTAGAGCATGTTTTTACACATCTTGAAAAGTAAAGCATTAGGGCTACTATGGAAAATGGACTGCAAGTAAAAGGATGTTTGTCATGTACTTCCTAGGCCTCACAGTTGTTATGCCTACTCAACAAATCTTAATAAATGTGATCTGGGATACACTAGGTGGATAAGACTCTAACCTCTAGAAAACTCAAGGCTTTCCACCTTATCACAGACCCTTTAACCTTTCAAGAATAAAATTCAACAACAGAACCAAGACATGTGGCTTTCAGTGAATGGAAAAAGGGATTCTACATAGAACTTAACTAAATTCAAAAATCTTTTGGCTCTTGCTATTGAATTTCTTTGAGTCATCCTCTTCTTCCTCTCTCTTATGAAGAGCTGATGTAGTAAGATGAGCCCATGAGAAAAGATTCCCTCCTAACTTCCCACTGCTGCCCTTAGGGTAGATTGAGATCCAAGGAAGGCCCAACAAAAATGTAGGACAAGGGGGCCGCTGGACTTATATTTTCACTGACTTCCACCAGTATTTATTGTGTACCAACTCTGTATCAACAACCTCTGTAGGCACTAGAAGATAGCAGTGAACAAGATTAACAGGGTCCCTGCCATCCTGAAACTTAAAGTATACTAGTCCTAAAGCTAGAGGAGAAAAAATAAGTTCCAGTACTCATATTTATTCTTAAATTAGTTTCAATCTAAATTTTTGGGTAGTAATAAGTATTTTTTTATTTCCATTTTTAGGAGGAATTTTTGTATTTTTGTAAGAGAAAAGCTGGATATCTCCAGTAACCCTAGGCCAGTGGTTACTGTGATTTTTTTTCATTCCTATGATTTATTTTTTAACTCAATTAATTAACATATAATGCATTATTGGTATCAAAGGTAGAGGAAAGTGAATCCTCAGTCTTATATAATAGTCAGTGCTCATTACATCATGAGCCCTCCTTAATGTCCATCACCTAGTTATCTCATGACCCTACCCTCCTCCTCTCCTGCAACTCTGTTTTTTTTTCCTATAGTGAAGAGTCTCTTATGCTTTGTCTCCCTTTCTGTTTTTGTCTTGTTTTATTTTTTCCTCTGTTCCCTTATGATCCTCTGTTTTGTTTCTTAAATCCCACATATGAGTGAGATCATATAATAATTGGCCTCTCTAGTTCCAGCCACATCATTGCAAATGGCAAGATTTAAATTTTTTGATGGCTGAATAGTATTCCATTATATATATATATATATATATCACATCTTCTTTATCCATTCATCTGTTGATGGACATCTGTGCTCTTTCTACAGTTTGGCCACTGTGGACATTGCTGCTATAAACATTGGGGTGCAGGTGCTCCTTTAGATCACTATGCTTGTATCTTTGGCGTTAATACTCAGTAGTGTAATTGCTGGGTCATAGGGTAGCTTTATTTTAAATTTTTTTGAGATACCTCTATACTGCTTTCCAGAGTGGCTGACCAAGTTTTCATTCCCAACAACAGTGTAATAAGGTTCCCCTTTCTCCACATCCTCACCAACATCTATCATTTCCTGACTTGTTAATTTCATCCATTCTGATTGGTGTTAGGTGCTCTCTCATGGTGGGTTTGATTTGTATTACCCTGATGCCAAGTGATGTTAAGCATTTTTTCACGTGTCTGTTGGGAATTTTTATGTCTTCTTTGGAGAAATGTCCGTTTCTTCTCCACCCCCCCTACTTTTTATTGGATTGTTTGTTCTTTGGGTGTTGACTATGATAAGTTCTGTATAGATTTTGGATACTAGCCCTTTAACTGATAAGACATTTGCAAACATCTTCTCCCATACTGTTGGTTGTCTTTTGGTTTTGCTATGCAAAAGCTTTTAATCTTGAGGAAGTCCCAATAGTTCATGTCTCCCTTGTCTCTGGAGATGTTTCTAGGAAGAAGTTGCTGCAGCTGAGGTCATGGGGTTGCTGCCTGTGTCCTCCTCTAGGATTCTGATGGATTTCTGTCTCACATTGAGGTCTTTCTCCATTTTGAGTCTATTGCTGTATGTGGTTTAAGGAAATGATCAGTTTCATTCTTCAGAATGTGTCTGTCCAATTTTCCCAACACCATTTGCTGAAGAGACTGTCTTTTTTGCATTGGATATTCTTTCCTGATTTGTTGAAATTTAGTTGACCGTAGAGTTGAGGGATCATTTCTGGGCTCTCTATTCTGTACCATTGATCTATGTGTCTGTTTTGGGGCCAGTAACATACTATCTTGATGATTACAGGTTTGTGATAGAGCTTGAAGTCTGGAATTGTGATGTCACCAGCTTTGGTTTTCTTTTTCAACATTCCATTGCCTGTTCTGGGTCTTTTCTGGTTCCATACAAATTTTAGGATTGTTTGTTCCAGCTCTGTGGAAAATGCCAATGGTATTTTGATAAGGATTGCATTGAATGCATAGATTGCTCTGGGTAGCAGAGACATTTTAACAATATTTGTTCTTCCAATCCATGAGCATATAATGTTTTTCCATTTCTTTGTGTCTTCCTCAATTTCTTTCATGAATGTTCTATAGTTTTCTGAGTACAGATCATTTGCCTCTTTGGTTTGGTTTATTCCTAGGTATGTTATGGTTTTTGGTGCAATTGTAAATGGGATTGACTCCTTAATTTCTCTTTATTCTGTCTCTTTGTTAATGTATAGAAATGCAACTGGTTTCTGTATATTGATTTTATATCCTGCCACTTTTCTGAATTCCTATACAAGTCCTAGCAATTTTGGGGTAGAGTCTTCTGAGTTTTCCACAGAGACTATAAGGTCCTCTGCAAAGAGTGAATGTCTAACTTCTTCTTTGCCAATTTGGATGCCTTTGTTGTTGTTGTTGTTGTTGTTGTTTTCTGATTGCTGAGGCTAGGACTTCTAATAATTTTGAACAGCAGTGATGATAGTGGACATCCCTGCTGTGTTCCTGACCTTAGGTTAAAGCTCTCAGGTTTTCCCCATTGAAAATGATATTCACTGCAGTTTTTGTATATGGCTTTTATGATATTGATGTATGTTCCTTCTACACTGTGGAGAGTTTTAATCAAGAAAGGATACTGTACTTTGTCAAATGTTTTTTGCATTTATTTGGAGGATCATATGGTTCTTGTCTTTTCATTAATTTCTGTAGTGTATCATACTCATTGATTTGCAGGTTTTGAACCACCCTTGTAGCCCAGGAATGAATCCCACTTGGTTGTGGTGAATTATCCTTTCAATGTACTGTTGGATCCTATTGGCTGGTATTTTGGTGAAAATTTTTGCATCCATGTTCATCAGGGATATTGGTCTGTAATTCTCCTCTTTGGTAGGGTCTTTGTCTGGTTTTGGGATCAAAGGAATGCTGGCCTCATAGAATGAGTTTGGATATCTTCCTATGATTTCTATTCTTTTAGAACAGTTTCAGAAGAGTAACTATTTTAAAGGCATGGTAGACTACACCTGGAAGCCATCTGGGCCTGGACTCTTGTTTTGGGGGAGCTTTTGTAATACTGCTTCAATTTCCTTGCTGGTTATGGGTCTGTTCATGTTTTCTATCTCTTATTTTTTTCAGTTTTGGTAGTTTATATGTCCCTAGGAATGCCTCCATTTCTTCTATATTGCCTAATTTGTTGGCATATAGTTGTTTATAATATGCTCTTATAATTGTTTGTATTTCTTCAGTGTTGGTTGGGATCTCTCCCCTTTCATTTATGATTTTATCTATTTCAGTCCTTTTTCTTTTCTTTTTAATAAGTCTGGCCAGAAGTTTACCAATCTTGTTAATGCTTTCAAAGAACTAGCTCCTAGAAAATTTTATTTTTTAAAACATGCAAGTTTTATTCTTTAAGTTTCCTAATCTTAGACAGATTACTTTTGTCATCAGAGTAATAATAGGACAGTTTTCTTGAGAAATTTAGTATTAAAATTTCCACAAAAAGATAATCATTTTCTCCAGTTCTATCACTAGATAATTTATTACATTACTTAACTTGACTTTTCCTTATTTGGCACACTTAAGAAAGGAATAAGAACATGGCCACTCTCAATTGGTGATATACAAAGTATAATTTTGATTTGGGCTTTAGAAAAACCACTTGTGCATTTACAAATGATTGCAACAAAAAAACTTAAATTAATGAGAAGACAAAAGAGTCTTCTACATATTATAGTTTGAGACAAGTTATTTAGGTACCATACCCAATAATATCTCCACAGGTACAGAAGTGGAATTTCAACTTATTTTTTCATTCATTCATCCATTCACTCAATGACATTATATTGAATTATGGGTCTACTTTGTGTCTGTACTTACTCTAAATATAAGAGGAAATCAGAAAGAAAGAAAGAAAGAGAAAAAGAAAGAAAGAAAGAAAGAAGTTCACAGCTTAATGAAGCAGACTGAAAGAGGTAAACAAGTTGTAATGATCTCTTAGTGTAAGTACTGTGAAATAGTAGTAGTAAAAAGGGGGTCACCTGGGTGGCTCAGTCAGTTTTAAGTGTCCAACTGGTGATTTTGGCATGGGTCATGATCTCACGGGTTGTGAGATTGAGCCCTATGTGAGTCCCCATGCTCAGTACAGAGTCTGCTTGGGATTCTCTGCATTTCCTATCCCCCTCCCCCTAACTCATGCTTTCTCTCTCTGTTTCTCTCTGTCTCTCTTTTTCTCAAAAGAATAAATAAATACAATATAAAAAAGTAATTTCATGGAGCACTGGGTGTGGTGCATAAACAGTGAATGTTGGAACATGGAAAAAATAAGATAATTTTTTTTAAAAAGTAATTGAAGAAGACACAAAAAGATGGAAAAAAATTCCATGCTCATGTATTGGACAAATAAACATTGTTAAAATGTCTAATATGCCCAGAGCAATCTATAATTTCAATGCCATCCTGATCAAAATACTATCAGCATTTTTCAAAGTGCTGGAACAAACTATCTAAAATTTGTGTGGAAGCAGAAATGACCCTGAATTACCAGGGAAATGTTGAAAAAGAAAAACAAAACTGGGAGAGTCAAGTTGCCTGATTTTAAGCTTTATTACAAAGTTGTGATCAGCAAGACAGCATGGTACTGCCACAAAAACAGACACATGGTCCAATGGAACAGAATATAGAGCCCTGATACAGACCCTCAACTGTATGATCAACTCATCTTTGACAAAGCAGGAAAAGATATCTAGTGGAAAAAAGATAGTTTCTTCAATAAATGGTTCTGGGAAAATTGGACAGCTGTGTATAGAAGAATGAAACTCGACAATTCTCTTACACCATACACAAAGATAAACTCATAATGGATGAAAGACCTCAACATGAGGCAGGAATCCATCAAAATCCTAGAGGAGAACATAGGCAGTAACTTCTTTGACACTGGCCACAAAAATTCTCTCAAGATGTGTCTCCAAAGGCAAGGGAAACAAAAGGGAAAATCAACTTTGGGGACTTCATCAAGATAGAAGCTTCTACACAGTGAAGGAAACAGTCAGCAAAACAAAGAGGCAACACAGAGAATAGAAGAAGAGATTCTCAAATGACACTACAGTCAATGGACTGATATCCAAGATCTATAAAAAACTCAAACCCAACACCCAAAAAACAACTGATCAAGTAAAAAAATGGGCAGAAGACATGAATAGAAACTTCTCCAATGAAGACATGCAAATAACTAACAGACACATGAAAAAAATGTTCATCATCATTAGCCATCAGGGAATTTCAATTCAAAACTGAATTGAGATAACACCAAGCAGTTTGAATGGCAAAAATTAACAAGGCAAGAAACAACAAATGTTGGAGAGGACGTGGAGAAATGGGGACCCTCTTACACTGTTGGTGAGAATGCAAATTGGTGAAGTCACTTTGGAAAACAGTGTGGAGATTCCTCAAAAAAATTAAAAATGGAGCTACCCTATGACCTCACGATTGCACTACTGGGTATTTACCCCAAAGGTACAGATATAGTGAAAAGAAGACCCATATGTACCCCAATGTTCATAGCAGCAAAGTCCACAATAACCAAACTGTGGAAAAAGATGAGATTCCGTTCAACAGATGAATGGATAAAAAGATATGGTCCAGGGGGGAGGAGTCAAGATGGCGGAGAAGTAGCAGGCTGAGACTACTTCAGGTAGCAGGAGATCAGCTAGATAGCTTATCTAAAGATTGCAAACACCTACAAATCCAATGGGAGATCGAAGAGAAGAAGAACAGCAATTCTAGAAACAGAAAATCAACCACTTTCTGACAGGTAGGACTGGCGGAGAAGTGAATCCAAAGCGACGGGAAGATAGACCATGGGGGGAGGGGCCAGCTCCCGGCAAGCAGCGGAGCAATGGAGCACAAAATCAGGACTTTTAAAAGTCTGTTCCACTGAGGGACATCACTCCAGAGGCTTAACCAGGGTGAAGCGCACGCGGGGTCAGCGTGGCCTCAGGACCCGCAGGATCACTGAAGGATCGGGGGTATCTGAGTGTCGCAGAGCTTGCAGGTATTAGAACGGGGAAGCCGGCTACAGAGACAGAGCCAAGGAGTGACCTCTCAGCTCAGGGTTACCTTGAACCGGTCGCAGGCTCGGTCAGCTCGGAGCGTGGCCGGAGGCCAGGGTGACAGGAATAATTGGGCACTGTTCTCTGAGGGCGCACTGAGGAGTGGGGCCCCGGGCTCTCGGCTCCTCCGGGCCAGAGACTAGGAGGCCTCCATCTTCATTCCCATCCTCTGGAACTCTACGGAAAGCACTCAGGTAACAAAAGCTCCCAAAAGCAAACCCAAGCAGATTACTCAGCCCGGCCCCTGGTAAGGGCGGTGCAATTCCGCCTGGGGCAAAGACACTTGAGAATCACTACAACAGGCTCCTCCCCCAGAATGTCAACAAGAAATCCAGCCAGGACCAAGTTCACCTACCAAGGAGTGCAGTTTCAATACCAAGGTGGGCAGTGGAATTCTAGAGGAGGAGAAAGCAAAGCACAGAACTCATGGCTTTCTCCCCATAATTCTTTAGCTTTGCAGTTAATATTTTTTTCTTCTTTAATTTATTTTTTCTCTTCTTCTGCTAAATTTTTTTAACTTTTACCCTTTTCTTTTTTAACGTTTTTAACTAGTTTATCTAATATATATATTTTTTTTCTTTTTCTAATATATTTTCTTTATTAGTTTTCCTTTTTTTAATTGTTAATTTTTTTTTATTTTTTCCCTTTCTGAACCTCATTTTATCCCCTTTATCCCCACTCACGATTTGGGATCTAATCTGAATTGGTTAAAGCATATTTTCCTGGGGTTGTTGCCACCCTTTTAGTATTTTACTTGCCGCCTCATATACTCTTACCTGGACAAAAGGACAAGGTGGAAAAATTCACCACAAAAAAAAAAGAAAAAGAGGCAGTACCAAAGGCTAGGGACCTAATCAATACAGACATTGGTAATATGTCAGATCTAGAGTTCAGAATGACGATTCTCAAGGTTCTATCCGGGCTCGAAAAAGGCATGGAAGATATTAGAGAAACCCTCTCGGGAGATATAAAAGCCCTTTCTGGAGAAATAAAAGAACTAAAATCTAACCAAGTGGAAATCAAAAAAGCTATTAATGAGGTGTAATAAAAAATGGAGGCTCTCACTGCTAGGATAAATGAGGCAGAAGAGAGAATTAGTGATATAGAAGACCAAGTGACAGAGAATAAAGAAGCTGAGCAAAAGAGGGACAAACAGCTACTGGACCACGAGGGGAGAATTTGAGAGATAAGTGACACCATAAGACGAAACAACATTAGAATAATTGGGATTCCAGAAGAAGAAGAAAGAGAGAGGGGAGCAGAAGGTATATTGGAGAGAATTATTGGAAAGAATTTCCCTAATAAGGCAAAGGGAACAAGCATCAAAATCCAGGAGGTTCAGAGAACCCCCCTCAAAATCAATAAGAATAGGTCCACACCCCGTCACTTAATAGTAAAATTTACAAGTCTTAGTGACAAAGAGAAAATCCTGAAAGTAGCCCGGGAAAATAAGTCTGTAACAAACAATGATAAAAATATTAGATTAGCAGCAGACTTATCCACAGAGACCTGGCAGGCCAGAAAGAGCTGGCATGATATATTCAGAGCACTAAATGAGAAAAACATGCAGCCAAGAATACTATATCCAACTAGGCTATCAATGAAAATAGAAGGAGAGTTTAAAAGCTTCCAGGACAAACAAAAACTGAAAGAATTTGCAAACACCAAACCAGCTCTACAGGAAATATTGAAAGGGGTCCTCTAAGCAAAGAGAGACCCTAACAGTAGTAGATCAGAAAGGAACAGAGACAATATACATTAACAGTCACCTTATAGGCAATACAATGACACTAAATTCATATCTCTCAATAGTTACCCTGAATGTTAATGGGCTAAATGCCCCAATCAAAAGACACAGGGTATCAGAATGGATAAAAAAACAAAACCCATCTATACGTTGCCTACAAAAAACTCATTTTAAACCCGAAGACACCTCCATATTTAAAGTGAGGAGGTGGAAAAGAATTTACCATGCTAATGGACATCAGAAGAAAGCAGGAGTGGCAATCCTTATATCAATTAGATTTTAAGCCAAAGACTATAATAAGAGATGAGGAAGGACACTATATCATACTCAAAGGATCTGTCCAACAAGAAGATCTAACAATTTTAAATATCTATGCCCCTAACGTGGGAGCAGCCAACTATATAAACCAATTAATAACAAAATCAAAGAAACATATCAACAATCATACAATAATTGTAGGGAACTTTAACACTCCCCTCACTGAAATGGACAGATCATCCAAGCAAAAGATCAACAAGGAAATAAAGGCCTTAAATGACACACTGGACCAGAGGGACGTCACAGGTATATTCAGAACATTTCATCCCAAAGCAACAGAATACACATTCCTCTCTAGTGCACATGGAACATTCTACAGCATAGATCACATCCTCGTTCCTAAATAAAGTCTCAACCGTTATCAAAAGATTGGGATCAATCTCTGCATATTTTCAGACCACAATGCTCTGAAGCTAGAACTCAATCACAAGAGGAAATTGGAAAGAACGCAAATACATGGAGACTAAACAGCATCCTTCTAAAGAATGAATGGGTCAACCAGGAAATTAAAGAAGAATTGAAAAAAAATCATGGAAACAAATGATAATGAAAACATAATGGTTCAAAATCTGTGGGACACAACAAAGGCAGTCCTGAGAGGAAAAATATATAGCGGTACAAGCCTTTCTCAAGAAACATGAAAGGTCTCAGGTACACAACCTAACCCTACACCTAAAGGAGCTGGAGAAAGAACAAGAAAGAAACCCTAAACCCAGCAGGAGAAGAGAAATCATAAAGATCAGAGCAGAAATCAATGAAATAGAAATAAAAAAAAATAAAGAAAGAAAGAAAATAGAACAAATCAACGAAACTAGGAGCTTGTTCTTTGAAGGAATTAATAAGATTGATAAACCCCTGGCCAGACTTATCAAAAAGAAAAGAGAAAGGACCCAAATAAATAAAATCATGAATGAAAGAGGGAGATCACAACTAACACCAAAGAAATACAGACAATTATAAGAACATACTATGAGCAACTCTACGCCAACAAATTTGACAAACTGGAAGAAATGGATGCATTCCTAGAGACATATAAACTACCACAACTGAACCAGGAAGAAATAGAAAGCCTGAACAGACCCAAAACCAGTAAGGAGATTGAAATAGTCATCAAAAATCTCCAAACAAACAAAAGCCCAGGGCCAGACGGATTCCAGGGGTATTCTACCAAACATTTAAAGGAGAACTAATTCTTATTCTCCTGAAACTGTTCCAAAAAATAGAAATGGAAGGAAAACTTCCCAACTCATTTTATGAGGCCAGCATCACCTTGAATCCAAAACCAGAAAAGGATCCCATCAAAAAAGAGAACTACAGACCAGTATCCTTGATGAACTCAGATGCAAAAATTCTCACCAAAATACTAGCCAATAGGATTCAACAGTACATCAAAAGGATTATTCACCACAACCAAGTGGGATTTTTTCCATAGCTGCATGGTTGGTTCAACATCCCCAAATCAAACAATGTGATACAACACATTAGTAAAAGAAAGAACAAGGACCATATGATACTCTCAATAGATGCTGAAAAAGCATTTGACAAAGTACAGCATCCCTTCCTGATCAAAACGCTTCAAAGTGTAGGGATAGAGGGCACATACCTCAATATTATCAAAGTCATCTATGAAAAACCCACCGCTAATATCATTCTCAATGGAGAAAAACTAAAAGCTTTTCCGCTAAGGTCAGGAACACATCAGGGATGTCCGTTATCACCACTGCTATTCAACATAGTATTAGAAGTCCTAGCCTCAGCAATCAGACAACAAAAGGAAATTAAAGACATCCAAATCGGCAAAGAAGAAGTCAAACTATCACTCTTCATAGATGATATGATACTATATGTGGAAAACCCAAAAGACTCCACTCCAAAACTGCTAGAACTTGTACAGGAATTCAGTAAAGTGTCAGGATATAAAATCAATGCACAGAAATCAGTTGCATTTCTCTATACCAACAACAAGACAGAAAAACAAGAAATTAAGGAGTCAATCCCATTTACAATTGCACCCAAAACTATAAGATACCTAGGAATAAACCTAACCAAAGAGGCTAAGAATCTATACTCAGAAAACTATAAAGCACTCATGAAAGAAATTGAGGAAGACACAAAGAAATGGAAAAAATTTCCATGCTCCTGGATTGGAAGAATAAATATTGTGAAAATGTCTATGATACCTGAAGCAATCTGCACATTTAATGCAATTCCTATCAAAATACCATCCATTTTTTTCAAAGAAATTAAACAAATAATCCTAAAATGTACATGGAACCAGAAAAGACCTCGAATAGCCAAAGGAATATTGAAAAAGAAAGCCAAAGTTGGTAGCATCACAATTCTGGACTTGAAGCTCTATTACAAAGCTGTCATCATCAAGACAGCATGGTACTGGCAGAAAAACAGACACATAGATCAATGCAACAGAATAGAGAGCCCAGAAATAGACCCTCAACTCTATGGTCAACTAATCTTCCATAAAGCTGGAATGTCCAATGGAAAAAAGACAGCCTCTTCAATAAATGGTGTTGAGAAAATTGGACAGCCACAGGCAGAAAAATGAAATTGGACCATTTCCTTACACCACACATGAAAATAGACTCAAAATGGATGAAGGACCTCAATGTGAGAAAAGAATCCATCAAAATCCTTGAGGAGAACACAGGCAGCAACCTCTTTGACCTCAGCTGCAGCAACATCTTCCTAGGAACATCACCAAGGCAAGGGAAGCAAGAGCAAAAATGAACTATTGGGATTTTATCAAGATCAAAAGCTTTTGCACAGCAAAGGAAACAGTTAACAAAACCAAAAGACAACTGACAGAATGGGAGAAGATATTTGCAAACAACATATCAGATAAAGGGCTAGTGTCCAGAATCTATAAAGAACTTAGCAAACTCAATACCCAAAGAACAAATAATCCAATCAAGAAATGGGCAGAAGACATGAACAGACATTTCTGCAAAGAAGACATCCAGATGGCCAACAGACACATGAAAAAGTGCTCCATATCACTCGGCATCAGGGAAATACAAATCAAAACCACAATGAGATATCACCTCACACCAGTCAGAATGGCTAAAATTAACAAGTCAGGAAATGACAGATGCTGGCGAGGATGTGGAGAAAGGGAACCCTCCTACACTGTTGGTGGGAATGCAAGCTGGTGCAACCACTCTGGAAAACAGCATGGAGGTTCCTCAAAATGTTGAAAATAGAACTACCCTATGACCCAGCAATTGCACTACTATGTATTTACCCTAAAGATACAAACATAGTGATCCAAAGGGGTACGTGCTCCCAAATGTTTATAGCAGCAATGTCTACAATAGCCAAACTATGGAAAGAACCTAGATGTCCATCCACAGATGAATGGATAAAGAAGATGTGGTATATATACACAATGGAATACTATGCAGCCATCAAAAGAAATGAAATCTTGCCATTTGTGATGACGTGGATGGAACTAGAGGGTATCATGCTTAGCGAAATAAGTCAATCAGAGAAAGACAACTATCATATGATCTCCCTAATATGAGGGAGAGAAGATGCAACATGGGGGCTTAAGGGGGTTAGGAGTAAATGAAACAAGATGGGATTGGGAGGGAGACAAACCATAAGTGACTCTTAATCTCACAAAACAAACTGAGAGTTGATGGGGGAAGGGGAGTTGGACGGGGGGGTGGTGTTATGGACATTGAGGAGGGTATGTGCTCAGGTGAGTCCTGAGATGTGTGTAAACCTGGCGATTCACAGACCTGTACCCCTGGGGATTAAAATATATGTTTATAAAAAATTAAAAAATTTATAAAAAAGATATAGTCCATATACACAGTGGACTATTACTCAGCCATCAGAAAGGAAGAATACCCAACTTTTGCATTAAAATGGGTGGGGCTGGAGGAGATTATGCTAAGTGAAATAAGTCAAGCAGAGAGTCAATTATCATATGGTTTGACTTAGTTGTGGAACATAAGGAAAAACATGGAGGACATTAGAAGGAAGGGATAAATGAAGGGGGGGAAATCAGAGGGGGAGATGAACCATGAAAGACTGTGGACTCCAAGCAACAAACTGAGGGTTTTAGAGAGGAGGGTGCTGGGGGGATGGGTGAGTCTGGTGGTAGGTATTAAGGAGGGCACGTATTACATGGAGAATGGGTGTTATATGTAAACAATAAATCTTTAAACACTACATCAAATACTAATGATGTACAGTATGGTGACTAATGTAACATAATAAAAAATAATTTAAAAAACAAACATGCTATGAAAATGAAAAAAATAAAAAATAAAGAAAAAATAAAAAGTAAGAAGGAATTTCCAGATCATGGTTGAGTGGGGGCAAGAGGAATTTGGGGGATTTTGATAGGAAATTATTTGGTAACTTATCAATATTATTAGCTTATTTTAATTGGTATGTATGGAGTTCCTCATTCAACTCCACCCTGACCTGCTCTAACCTATATTTAATTAGCACTAAATGTATTAAAACTTAATCAAATACTTTCATATTAGAAGTTTTAAGTTAGCTTGTACCTAGAGAGACCTACAGAATCATAAATATCCAAGAAGTGGGAACCAATAATCTCATATTAAGTCTTTGAAATTAAAATATATCATTGTTACTGCCAGGAATAGCCAGTAATCCCTATACTGACAGATGAAAGTTTACTCCAAACTTTGCTGTGAAAGAGAGAAGGCAAGGGGGTCAACACTCAGAGATGAAGACACTTTGCTCTGATTGTTCATGCTTTTATTGGTCCTTCAGAATAATCACAAGTCCTTATCAGTATTTCTCAAGCTAGTCATGTGTGACAAGGGGTCTCACTGAAACTAGGAGGCTCTGTTTACAGGAAAGGTATGATATGCTAATCTGCATGTTCTACTAAACATAGCCTAAGGGGCGCCTGGGTGGCTCGGTGGATTAAAGCCTCTGCCTTCGGCTCAGGTCATGATCCCAGGGTCCTGGAATCGAGACCCACATGGGGCTCTCTGCTCCTCTGGGATCCTGCTTTCTCCTCTCTCTCTGCCTGCCTCTCTGCCAACTTGTGATCTCTGTCTGTCAAATAAATATATAAAAATCTTTAAATAGATAAATAAATAAATAAATATAGCCTAAGGGACAATGCATACATCTTAGATCACAGGGTGACTGTATGGATTAAGAAACCTTCAGGAAGACAACTCCCTACAGCATTCCAGTGGCAGAGTGGTCAGCAGGCCTTGGCATTCCAATGGCCAACACCCCTGTCTTAAACCTTCCTTTGCCCCCAACAGCCTCTGTGTTACACTTTAGCAAGCCAGGCATTATGGCTGAGTTCATGCCCTACATTAACCCCAATATGTTACTACTCAGAAAATGAACTACTAGGTATTTATCCAAATGATACACATTGATTTGAAAGGGCACATGCACCCCAATGTTTATAGTAGCAACGTCCATAATAACCACAATATGGAAAGAGCTCAGATGTCCATCAGCAAATGAATGGATAAAGAAAATGTGGCATATATGTGCAATTGAATATTATTTAGCCATAAAAAAGAATGAAATCTTGCCATTTGCAATGATGTGGATGGAACTAGGGGGTATTATGCTAAGCAAAACAAGTCAGTCAGAGAAAGAAAAATACCATATGATTTCACTCATATGTGGAATTTGAGCAACAAAACAGATGAACATGTGAGAAGGGAAGAAAAATTAAAATAAGATGAAAATGGAGAGGGAGGCAAACCATAAGAGATTCTTAACTATAAGAAAAATACTGAGGGTTGCTGGAGGGGAGGTGGGGGGATGATGGGGTAATTGAATGATGGGAATTAAGGAGGGCATTTGATGTAATGATCAGTGGGTATTATATGTAACTGAGGAACCACTAAATTCTACCTCTGAAACTAATAATATAGTATATGTTAACTAAATTGAATTTAAAATAAAAAAATATATATCATTGGAGTCCAGAGGTAGTAAAGGCTTCAGTTCCATGACTTCCTCAACTCACAACACCATTAATACTCTACTTCTAGCTATGGGAAAAATTAATGATTCTACAGGGTTATGTTATGGGGTTGGGGTTGTAAGATAATTATTTGCTTCTAAACCCCAATAGTCTTCCTCATCTAAGAGATGCATTTGTATTTAATACCAGTAAAACATCCAACATGAACTTGAGATTTATAAAGCCAGAGACCAAGAATTATACTTATTTTTGCCCCCCACTGATTCAGTCACAGTCCCTTGCATATAGTAGACTTGAAAAAAAAATCTGTTGTTTTTTAATAACCTGGAAAAAGAGATAGCAACCCAGGAAGTATGCTATAGGAGTGAATTGATTTAAATCTGTGCTCTAAGAGCACAAAGACACAAGAAGTAGCTGCCAAGATTGCTGCTTAAAAATACGGAGGCAGCATTTTGACTATTCCAAGATTAGAGTTTAGGTTCATCACACATTAACAACAAAAATCCTTACACTCCATCCACTAGAGGGCAACCAATACATTAGACACAGACATTTCCCCCTGCCCTGACAGGGAACTTGTTAACTTTAAGGGGTTCAGATAAATACAAAGAAGGAGATATATATGGAACTCTTCTCACCAAAAATAACACTGTAGTTTCTTTTGGACTCCCTTCATGGACAGTGGGACTGGAAAAGCCAGCTTTTGGCGTTACTTAACTAAGTGTATTTCAGAGACTTAATACAGCTCAGTAAATAAGCATTTACTTGTGGGTAAAGAAGCATTTACCTGAGGTAAATAAGATTTCACTTTAAATGAAGTAGCATTTGAGTTTGTCACAGAATTCACCATATCCACTGCCTCTGGCAGGAAGCAGTGGTAATACACATGTAGATACAAGTATTGTGTATAATGATTTTCAAGCCATCTTGGTTATTGGACTATTTCTCTTCTGATAACTTTTTCTACTAAAAATATCTCTCTAGCTTTTGTTAACACTGATGTTATGAATGCAAAAATAGTTGAGGGAAAAGGACTTTAACACTTTATGGTGAATAGAATACCAAAAGGGCTTAGAATCAGAAAAACAAACAAACAAACAAAAATCATGAACTGCTGTTACAGGGAGGACACACTCGAGTATGACTGACCCTGTGGACAGTTATTCTGAAGGCTTTAGTATTTGGGGAAATCTATTAATTCATTGTAGGAGAGAGATCCCAAATCAATTGTGAGCCACTAGTTTCTCTCCTACGAATGGGTATGATACCTTTCCATTTTAAACACAGGCCGTTAGGAAGTCCTCACAAATCAATCAATCAATCAATCAATCAATGAAATAAAAATAAGATTCTCCAGACTATCAAGGAGAGATCTTACTTCAAAATTGGTGATGAAACCATATGTACACATGGCATTGTTTTGCTCATTTGCATATTATAAAGTTGTAGATATCTTCCTCCACAAACTAAGTACACTATTACATAGTAACATCTTTCTCAGGAATTTAACAAAACTTTTAAATGTATCCATTCAAAATATATCAGGTATGCTGAAAAAAATAAAAATTAATCGTAATTGTCAAATAACTTTACAAAATAAAGATACTAGAATCTACAGAAATTGCTTTGCGAGACTAGTTCTTAATGTTTTCTTAATTTAATGACAGTGTTTTTTCAGCCTGAGCTGGTTGACACTTCCTTAGATACCTTAGGACTCCTTTCTTAGGGAACAGCTACTAAAATGAATGCAGCAACCTTATTTCAAGATTTCCATTGATATAATATGAATTTCTAAGATCTGGCTTTCCTCTAGATTTAACTTGCATCTGGAATTATAGGCACATATTAGCACACCTATTTGCATCCATTCCTAATTTCCTCAATGCTTCTAATTTTAAATCGAAACTAATGCTTCTAATTTTATGTCTATGTTAAAACAAATATATATATATTGGCACTTTTGTTATCACTTGTATGTAGTGACCTCTTTCTAGACAGTTTTAGACTCCCTACTTAACATAAAAGTTTCAAAGAAGGATAAATAGACATCTGTATTATACTGGAATAAACATTGTTCTTGAAATTAGATGCATGGGTTTGACTCTTGGAACTTGACTCTTACACTAACTTAGTGACATTGAGCAAGTGTCCAAACTTTCTGAGACTCTTATTTTTCATTTAAAAATAAAGATAGCAGCAGTTACCTCTTTGGAATGTTGTGGAGCTTCAAAACATATGATACATAATTAGTAGCAGATTCTTCCTCTTAGTTAAATCTACATGTTCAAGTATGTCAACAAATATTTTGCTTGCCTCTGGGTCCTTTGCTACCCCCACCTCCATTGTTCCATAAAACCTTAGATAAAATTTTAAATAGCCTATATCTTTTCTCTTCTTTAAAACTAGAAAACACATGTTACTGGATGTCAAAGACAAATAAATAAATTGTTAGAATATGGCAAATCCATCTATTTTAAATTTTATCATAATAACTAATATCAAATAATGTTTAATTCTACAAACATTATTAAATGTCTTTGATGTAAAACAAAACAAAACAAAACAGTATGCTGGGCTCAGGAGAAAAAAGTTATTTCTCTGTTCTTGAGGAACTTATGATCTAGTGAGGGAGACTGATACCTGCGTCATGACTCTGGTCCAGGGTTGACTGGAGTAAGCATTATCACATGGGGGCAAATAAGGTAGGGATACGTGTCTTCACCCATTTTGAATTTTCAGTAGTACAAGGCTGAGAAGGGACAGAAGCCAGGCTTTCTTCTGAATCAGAGACACAGAAATTACTATGAAGGTTTAGACAAATATAAGATTGCATTAATCTCCTTCTATAATGACTGAATTATTGTTTAATTAAATTGCCTAAAAAACAGAATATTTTTAGTGCCATGCACTATTCCATCAAGTTTAGTACAATGTTGTTTCCCTGTCATATTCCCATCAATGTCTAAAAGCCACATTACTTCCTTTTCAGTAAACATCTCTGTTGATGACTGCTCTAAGTGGTACAAAGCGCTCCTACAGTGAATTGTCACTGTACTGTACTCCAACCTGCCCCTATAGTCATCATTATCTGAAAGGGACAATACCTAATGCAAAAATCCCTAGTGAGAGCCTTGGAGACACCTGTAGAGACAGTCATCAAATCTGAGCAGTAATCCAGAGAGCAATAGTGGGTGGCATTGAGGCTGTTAAGGTGTCAGCTACTTATGTTGCATTGGCAGTCTCCAGAATTGTCTTGGATTCTATAGGTTACAGAGAGTGGAGTTTCTTTTTTACCTTCAAACCATTTTTCATGCTACACTAAGAAAAGAGTGAATACTATACCCTATACATTGTACACTAAATGTAGAGTATATTACTTTTAAGAAAATAGTTAAATTCAGGTGTCTTGTGTATTTCTCTGTTACTTTCATGTATTGGTGATCTACTGCTTTGAGTTTTTCTCAGAAGGAATGGTGCTTAGAAATTGTGTTTTATTTTGGTTGGATTACCCTCCAGGAACTTATTTTTATAGTAAAGGTTTTTATATGTAACATTCACATACATGTAAAATTGTTGGCCCATTATGTCAGGAACTTATATTGTGCTGTTTTTAAACTTAAGAAATTATTGAGGAAAGCATGTATCTAGATAATATACATAAATGTTTATCTGTAAATTTGCATGCATTTCCACATGTATTGAAAACAAATGTTTGTTTGTTTGTTTCAGACCAGAAATATTTCTCTTCCAAAACCAGATAGTATGTTAGTAGCATGCACCAGTCTCCTTAGAAGAGATAACTTAAATTATGGCCAGAAATCCCGTGGTGACTGGCTTTGATTTTCTAATTTGTAGATAATAATTTTTGGCCTACCTGCCTCTTTAGGATGTTGTCAAAATCAACCAAGTAATGTTCGTGAAAATATTTGAAAAATATTAGGGTCTGCAAAAAGCAAACAGATAAGAAAAGAATATCATTTTGTGGTACAGACAATTATATTTTCCCACTCAGCATAATAATCCTGTAAAGTAAGTACTATTATCTTCATTTACAGTGAGATAATGAGAGTTTAACTCATACAAATTCATACAGCTAGTAAGAGAAAGAGCTAGGCTTTGACCCCTGGGAGAGATGATTACAAAGCTAGCTAATACTTCCTCACAGCAACCAAAAAAATTAACTGTTTCTGAAGATCAAAGTAAAATGTAGTTTCTCACTGTTACCACAGTCTGATCTCTCTTGAGTTTGATGGCATATGGCAGGGGGCAAAGGTTGGTTGATTATGCAATCATTTGAATAGGAATTTAGCTTTAGAGCATCCTGTGGTTTAAAAATGTCTACAAAATTTAGATTAAGATATAGAGATTGAAATATGACATAGGTGTGATAATGGCACAGTACCCAGCATGCCTTGTTTTTTAGAGGGATGGTGAGATATAACTTATCAGTATAGCAATAAACTTAACACAAAAACCTTTTCCCCACTTTAAATAAATGCTTATACACCACACACACACACACACACACACACACTTTTAATTTATGGATATGGTTGCTCTGCAAAAATGACTGATACAATAAAGAATAAAAACAGACTTTTCTTATATATCTCAACATCCTTGATATTAATGAAATATAGTAATTATTAGCATGGTTTCTTATGAACATATAGTGTGTCACATCTGCAGTATCTTAGCAATACTAAAGTACAGTGGCTATGTGTTCTTAACATTAGCAAGCTACATTCAGAAAGACATTCTAAATATATGCGTGGTGCCAATGAGTAGGATAACAGGAAAGTAGGAGACAAAGGATTTTAAAGAACAAACAGAGAAAATATTATCCTGAACTCCAAAGTAGAAATATGAAATTGCTATTTCTTCTATAGTGACTCAATATATGGGGATATGAGTATTATTTCACAGAAGGACTCTAGATTCTTGTTGGAGATCTTGCTTCTTTGGGATGATTTAATTTTCTTAAGTGAGGAATAAGTATGCACAAAGAACATTATTCTTAAGCAATTTGCTCCATCAGAATTCATTAAAGGAGACCTGAAGCTTTCATTATTCTTTAAGAGTACATTAATAAAACCACCACACACTTATTTTTAATACTATGTATATGTATTATCCTGGCAGTCAGTGGCAAAGCCAACATATCAATCCTGAAATTTAAAATGTACTAGGACAAATTGGTGTGTTCTACCCACCACAGGCCAAGCTGAACAATACACTTTCTACTTGGAATACAGGACTGAGCTATCCTACAGGTGAGAAATGATAGCAACCACTAAACTGGCAAGAAGCAGGAGCTTAACTGCTGTCTGAATAAAAAGAATACATTTCTACATACCAAATATTCTCTCCAGGCCTATAGTTTCTTGTTTCCTTCACAAGTATTCCTTCCCAAAAGCAACATTGCAACCATGGCACCTGTGCTTACAGTGTCCATTTGTGAAAATCTTGACAGAATGCTTTATTTAGTTTAGTTTCCTTTTCTGCATATATCACAAAACATTAAAAAATACTTGGAATCAAATTGTGTTGCTAACTTACGGCTCCATGAAGTAACACACCACACTAGGTTGCATCAGTTCTCCAGGCCTAATTCAGCTTCCTCAGTGGCTCTTGTGCCCTGGGGAGAGATACTGTATCTGTTTCATTTATGAGTAGAAAGATAAATGGTTTTGCCCTTAATAAATGTAGAGGACTGGATGAAGAGCTCAGGACAATGTGCCTTTTTACTCCCTTAAGCAGCAAGACCTTTTTAATCCTCCTCATTCCCTCCTCCACTAATTTTGTATGAACTATGCTTTTAGCCACATAAGATGACAAATGTTTGAAATAGTCCAATAAGGCTGAGCTAATGAGAGTGTTGTCATTAAAACTGTGCATTATAGCTAAAAGGCAGGACCCAAACTTCTGAGGACAGTTAAGTTTTATACTTTCTTTCCCCAGTGCTGCTGATGTAGCAGTACACATTTAGTCCTTTTTCAGCACTGGGGTTTAGTCAATGAAGAGACAATTTCTCATCTAGTGTTAATGATATTTTTGACTGCCTTTAGATAAGATTTAAGCCATTTCCTCTGTGCTATAGGATTCTGAGCATTCTCTGTGCAGCAGTTGTGTGCCAAGTTTGTTCCTACAGTGTCACACTATGAACTGTGACTGTTAATAAACTATTTGCTGTG
This sequence comes from Lontra canadensis, assembly GCF_010015895.1. Classification (NCBI taxonomy): domain Eukaryota; kingdom Metazoa; phylum Chordata; class Mammalia; order Carnivora; family Mustelidae; genus Lontra; species Lontra canadensis. The sequence goes on along the minus strand of NW_022631071.1, from coordinate 2,798,844 downwards.
TGTCCTTTTGTAAGTTGTTACACTTCCTCACATAGAGAGGAATGCATGGAGAGGTCAATCATGAAGATAAAATGTTTTATATCTTGTTAGGGGAAATCATGTAACTTCCAGAGAGGCAGTTTCTAACCCTTGCTTTAATCAGCTAGGACAGATAAAGGCATAATAATAATAAATTTAATAAAATAATAAATAAATAATAAATAAAATAATAAATAAAATAAAATAATAAATAAAATAATAAAATTAGTTGATCATCGATAATTACATTCATCAAGTATATTAGTTTATATATTTGTTCTTCAGAGTTTATAAAAGGTGCCCATCATTGCACGCCCTTTGGGCACAATTAAAGAAGTCAATTAAAATTTTGAAGTAGTTGAAGAGTTGATTTTATCTACTGCAATAAATCTTCTATTTCAAACCATACTGGTGGTGCAGTTCAATATTAAGCTTAAATGTCTATTATACAGTTCGTCTCTTCTTTTTAAAATTGCCTGGTGAGAAGGTAATTGCAGGTCTGAATGGTTATTTACCAAATTTTCTCTTTGATCTGAACTACCCCCCCCCCGCCCAGCAAAACCATTAGTGTATCACAGAAATCAAGAGTGGAACTTGATATTTAAAATTCTTATTTTATGCATCATAGCACATCAACATAAGAATGGTTTATAGGCAACTACATATAGTCATGTAATTGGAAAAATGAAAGCCATCTTAAATAGTATAACAAATCAAATTACTTATTCCATGGTCTGACTTGGTGGGAAAGAAAGATGGGAGGAAGTGGGGAAGGGAGGAAAAGAAGGAAGGAAATAGGGGAAAAAAGCCAAATAATTTTTTTTTATCCTGTAGAAGTTATTTCAGAATACTATGAAATTACAACATCACAGTAAATTGATGAACTTCTGTTAATGATATTAAGATCATTATGTAACTCCTTTGGTGCCTTAAACCAAATCTCTCTCTCTCTCATTCTCTCTCTCTCTCTCTCTCTCATAAATCAACATATGGTTTCTCAAAATGAAACAGAGGAAAGTCTCATTTTTGTGGGATGTTTTTAGGGTGCTCATGGGGTAAGAAAGGAAGAGGCAAAATATGACTGGTTACTGAATTATTATTTTAATTGTGCAACAAACTAAATCACTCATGTGGTGAGCTAATGCAGGTAATAAAACTGCAAAAATAACTATACTACCTATGTATAATTATGTTCAAATATGGGTATGTTGATATTTAGTCTATAATTATATGGCCTATTAAAACATGAAATGGAATGGAAAGTTGAATATTAACCATTGAAGAAAGTCAGGTAAGATCATTTGGATTTGGGACCAAGGGACTTTATTACCTACCTGAGATGTATACATTAGTCAAGTCAACCAGATATATACAGTAAAATTATATTTTGCCCTATAGACAGTCTCAGTAAAATACGATTTTCTTAGTCTAATATAATGATTGTGTTTTCAAATTGGCAATTAATTTCAGTGATCAAATCGACTGGATCAATAAGAAAAAAAAATTCCTATATTCTTCCCTAATGGCCAAGTCTCCATGAGGATCCAGTTTTCTTAGTCCATCTCTTTAATTGTCTTTTCATCGCACCCATTTCTTTCAAGTGTTGAGCAGCTGGACATGTGGTAATTTCTGATGTTAGTATCTAACACAGTGGTTAACAGCATATGTGGATGTCTTTGATAAAACCCTATCAGACCATCAGGAAAATCAAGAGGGATATTGCCTTAGCTTTGTATAGGATACCAGATGCCATCAATTTGGATATTCCAGGTTTTGTAGATTAGAATTTTCACAAATATTCCTATTTAGTATTTCTGTAAAGATTTCTAAAAAATATATATCTATTCAGTTTCTGAAAAAGACAATTGGTAATTTAATTCAGTCACATCTTCATTGTCTTCATGATAAAGAGTAATTATCAACAAAACAAAAGCAACAAAACCAAAAATAGATCAAATGGCAAATTGTATTTCTGATTTTAAAATTTCATAACCATTCCAGGATCTGTTTATGATACCTGTTTTGGCTGATGTTAATCTTACATCAATTACTCATCAGTCCTGTCAAGCAATCATTGATCTAGTGGGATAATTTGTTGTAATAGTTGATGGACTTAATTGACCATTAAATTTCAGAAAATATTTAATCACTTCAGTATCACTGTTTATATACATATACAAATATATTTTAGGTGTTATTCCTAAGCTATGCCCATGAGGAAAACTAAAATGAAATGAAATCAATCTTTCTAGTATTTTTAGCAACCTTAGGTATTAAAGAAGGTCTATCTAGAGACATCATTATGACTGAATTGTGATTTAACCAGAAACAGGTCATATGGCCAAATATGAAGTTCAGTAATATGGCAGTGCTAGAAAAGAACAAATAAAAAGAGAAAACTTATGTTTTTTAAGAAGATAATGGTCAGTTTCTAACTCACAACATATAGAACTAATAACACATATGACTTAACATATGCATGATTTTCATTTTGTTCCATTCAGCACTTTCTTAAAAAATCACATAAATAATTTAACATTCTAAATGCAAAGATTTTTAGTTCATCCAAAGGATATTTCTGTGTATGATTTCAGAACTTTTCATCTCATCAAAATGAAAAGAAAAAAAAAGCTTTTAACATTTATACCATTGTTTTGGAGAGAAATGAAATAACCACAATCCATAGAATATAGGTTTATTGAATAACACATAAGATCAGGTGAAAACTGAGGTCACAGATTATGAAGTTAGCCATTGTGTATAGATTGTAGTAGCAGTGACACAAGCAGAATTAGATATTTTTCAAAAAGCCCCATTCCATGCTTTTTTAAAATTTTTTATTTTTTCAGTGTAACAGTATTCATTTTTTTTGCACCACACCCAGTGCTCCATTCAATCCGTGCCCTCTACGATACCCACCACCTGGATCCCCCAACCTCCCATTCCATGCTCTTAAATGTCTTTGCTTTGCTGGACTAAGTTATTATGCTGGCCTATATGATAGTTCAAAATTCTTAGGTATATCCAAAAATAGCCAGGGGTGCTACTGAAGCAGCTGTTGCTGAGGGTGGTGGTGGTGGTGGTGATGGTAGCAAACAGGAAAATTTAATAAGAATTCACTCCAATTTCAAATGAACAGAAAATTTTTAAAAATCAACATCCCTGCATTTCTTAGGATATAAACCAGCAGATAATGCACTTCAAGTAAGGTAAAAAGAGGTCCTGGACAACACCATAATTTTCTTTTTTCAGTAAACAGAAACAGTCACCAATAAACATACTGATAGTTAAGCCTATACCTGAATAGCTGGGCCACATATTCCACATTATACCTTCTGTCTCATTCTTAGAATTAATGCATTGTAACTAAGAAAAAAAATACAGCTAATAAGATAAAGAAAACTTAATGTAGAGTAATTTTTTCTTCTTTAAATATTTTATTTTAATTCCAATTAGTTAACATATAGTGTAATATTAGTTTCAGGTGTACAATATAGTGATTCAGCACTTCCATACAATAACTGGTGCTCATCACAATAAGCACATCACAAATTTAGCACCACTTAATTTCCATTGCCTAGTTCACCCATCTCACCACCCATCTCCCTTCTGGTATCCATCAATTTGTTCTCTGTAGTTGAGAGTCTATTTCTTGGTTTGTCCCTCTCTTTCTTTTTTTTTCTCCTTGCTCATGTCTTTTATTTCTTAAATGACACATATGAGTGAAATCATATGGTATTTTTCTTCCTTTGACTATTTCACTGAAGATAATATTTTCTAGTTCTATCCACATCATTGCCAATGGCAAGATTTCAATCTTTTTATGACTGAATGATATTCCATTTTATATACATATAAATATATATATTACCATATTCTATTTCCATTATATATACATATAATATTATATATATGTGTATACACACACACACACATATATATATAAATAAGATATCATGTGTGTGTACACACATCATATCTTCTGTATCTATTCATAAATTGATGGACACTTGGGCTGCTTCCATATCTTAGCTATTGTAAATAATATCACTATAAACATTGGGGTACATGTGTCCCTTTGAATCAGTATTTTTGAATCCTTTGGGTAAATGCCTAGTTGTACAGTTGCTGAATCATAGGGTAATTCTATTCTTATCTTTTTGAGGAAACTCCATGCTGTTTTCCAGAGTGGCTGCACCAGACTGCATTCCAAACAACAATGAATGAGGGTTTCCTTTTCTCCATATCCTTGCCAACACCTCTTGTTTCTTGTGTTGATTTTAGCCGTTCTGACAGGTCTTAGGTGATATTTTATTGCAGCTTTCATATGTATTTCCCTGATAATAAGTGATGAGCACATTTTCATGTATCTGTTGGCCATCTGGATGTTTTTGGAGAAATGTCTGTTCATGTCTTCTGCCCAATTTCAATTGGATTATTTGGTTTTTGGGTGTTGAGTTTGATAAGTTCTTTGTGTATTTTGGATAATAACCCTTCATTAGGTATGTCATTTGTAAATATCTTCTCTCATTCTATAGTTTATCCAAGGTTGCCTTTTAGTTTCATTGAATAGTTCCTTCACTGTGAAGCTTTTCATTTGATACATTCCCAACATTTTATTTCTGCTTTTGTTTCTCTTCTCTCAAGAGACATATCTAGAGGGGCACCTGGGTGGCTCAGTAGGTTAAAGCCTCTGCCTTCAGCTCAGGTCATGATCCCAGGGTCCTGGGATCGAGCCCTGTATTGGGCTCTCTGCTCAGTGGGGAGCCTGCTTCCTCCTCTCTCTCTCTCTCTGTCTGCCTCTCCGTGTACTTGTGATCTCTCTCTCTCTGTCAAATAAATAAAATCTAAAAAAAAGAGAGAGACATATCTAGAAAGAAGTTACTATAGCTAATGTCAAAGAAGTTACTGCCTATATTTTCTTCTAGAAATTTTATGGTTTCAGGATTCACAATTAGGTCTTTAATCCATTTTGAATTGAATCCATTTTTTAAATTTTTGTGTATGGTCTAAAAGATCCAGTTTCATTCTTTTGCATACCTCTGTCCAGTTTTCCCAATACCATTTGTTGAAGAGACTGTCTTTTTCCCATTGCATATTATCTCCTGCTTTGTTGAAGATTAATGCACCAAAGAGTTGTAGGTTCATTTCTTGGTTTTCTATTCTGTTCTATTGAATTTTTTTGTCTATTTTTATATTAGCACTGTACTATTTTGATCACTACAGCTTTGTACTATAACTTAAAGTCATGAATTGTGATGTCTCCAGCTTTACTTTTCTTTTTCAAGATTGCTTTGGCTATTTGGAGCCTTTTGTGGTTCTATACATATTTTAGCATTATTTATTCTAAGTGTGTGAAAAATGTTGGTGATATTTTGATAGGGATTTCATTAAATGTGTAGTGTTTCATTTCTTTTCTTTTTTTAGCTCCTTTAGGTGTAAATTAGGTTGTTTATTAATTTTTTTTCTTGCTTCTTGAGGTAAGTCTGTGTTATGTATTTCCTTCTTAAGACCACTATTGTTGCATATGAAAGGTTTTGGACAATTGTGTCTTCATTTTCATTTATATCCATGTATTTTTTCTATTCTTCTTTGATTTCTTGGTTAACCCATTCATATGTAGCAGCATGTTGTTTAACCTCCATGTATTTGTGATCTTTAAACATTTTTGCTTGTGGCTGACTAGTAGTTTCATAGCGTTGTGATCAGAAAATGTGCCTGGCATTATTCCAGTCATATTGTGTTTGTTGAAGCCTGACTTGTGAACTAATGTATGATCTATTCTGGAGAATTCCCTATCACTGTATTATTATCAATGATTTCCTTTATTTTTGTTATTGTTTTATATATTTGAGTATATTTATAATATTTACAACTGTTAAATCTTCTTGTTGGATTGTCCCCATTACTGTGATATAGTGCCGTCCTTCATTTCTTATTATAGTCTTTGTTTTCAAGTCTGGTTTGTCCAATACACATATTGCTTTTGACATCCATTTGTGGGTTAAGTGTTTCTCCATTTCCTTTCAATCCCACTTTTCAGTCTCACTTCCAATCATCCCGCTTTCAATCTTCAGGTGTCTTTAGGTCTAAAATGAGTCTCTTATAGGCAACATATAGATGGGTGCTTTTTTTTTTTTAATCCATTCTGACACCCTATCTATTGATTGGAGCTTTTAGTCCATTTACCTTCATAGGAATTATTGATAGATATGTATGTATTTAGTGTCATTTTATTACATGTTTTATCATGGTTCCTGACCTATTTCTCTGATCCTTTCTTGTCTTTGTCACTTTTGGTCTCTACCTTGCACTGAAGGATTCCCTTTTAATATTTCTGGCATGGCTGCTTTAGTAGTCATGAATTCCTTTAAGTTTTGTTGTTGTTGTTGTTGTTAGTTTGGGTGTTTTAAGATTTACTTTACTTATTTATTTATCTATTTATTTATTTATTTAAGGGGGGAGGGGCAGAGGGAGAGAATCTCAAGCAGACTCCCTGCTGAGCATGGAGCCCAACACAGGGCTGGATTCTTACCACCCTGAGATTATGACCTGAGCTGGAATCAAGAGTCAAATGTTAAACTGACTGAGCCACCCAGGTGCCCCAGAACTCCTTTAGTTTTTGTTTGTCTGGAAAACACTTTATCTCTCCTTCTCTTCTTAATAACAATTTTGCTGGATAGAGTATTCTTGGCTGCATGTTTTTCCCATTTCACACTTTGAATATATCATGCCACTCCCCCTGGCTTGTGAAGTTTCTGTTGAGAAATCTCTAGCTAGTGTTATGGGCCATCCCTTGTATGTTAAGAACTTCTTTTGTCTTGCTGTTTTTAAGATATTTTTTTCTTCATCATTATGTTTTGCAAATTTAATGACAATATGTCCTGGTATTGACCTGTTTTTATTGATTCTGATGAGAGTTCTCTGTGCATCCTGGATCTAGGTATCTGTTTCTTTCCCCAGATTAGGAAAATTTTCATTTATCATTTTTTCTTATATATTTTCTGACCCCTTTTCTCTCTTTTTCTTCCAGGACTCCTATAATATGAGTGTTATTTATTTGATGGAGTCACTGGTTTCCCTATGTCTATTCTCATTTTGTATTATTCTTCTTCCTCTTTTGTTCAGCTTCATTGTTTTCCATTCCTTTATCTTCTACATCACTAATTCCTTCTTCCATTACTTCCAGCCTGCTATATTTTGCAACAAGTATGTTTGTAGTATTGTTTATTGCACATTTCACCTCTGATTTATTCTTTTTTTAAACTTATTTATGTATGTGGTAAGGGTTTTGTTGATATATGTTATTCTTTTCTCAATTCTAGTGACTACCCTTATGATTTTTGCTTTAAATTCTCCATCAAACATGTTACATATCTGTTTCATTTAAATTTCTGGCATTGGCTTTATCCTGTTGCTTCATTTGAGATATGTTTCTCTGTCTTTGCATTTTGTTCAAGTCTCTGCCTTTTTCTCTGTGTTAGAAATGCCTGAAAGTAATTACCTTATGAGGAAGAGGTCATGTAGTGCCCAGGGTCTGGAGCTTCAGGGAGTGTTTTTAGTGGGTGAGGCAGGTGCTCTGCTGTTGTTTCCTGGCTGTTCTATCCTATGAGCTAGTCATGTGTAGAGGCTATCCTTGTCAACAGTATGCAGGATTTTGTCCCTTGCTTGCATGTTGTGAGATTTAATTAGGTGTGCTCTAGTCTTCTTTTTAAATAAGACCCTACACTTCATCCACCAGAATGAGGCCCTGTAATACTCTCTGGTAGGAAGACATGGAGTGGGCAGGGGTTTGTGCTTGTTTTTTCAGGGAGGAGTGCACCACAATGGGACTGTGGAAACTAGACTAAGAAGGCAGTCTCACCAGAGTGCTGGGAGTGGGTTTCATGTAATTAAGTTAGGCAGCCAGAGTTGGGTGATGATCTGCTTCTTGCAGGTGGTTTTGTGTTTATGCGGAAGGGCTCAGAGGCAAATGTGGCTTGCCAGCTCCTTTGTTCCTGGAAAGGGTCTCTGTTAAATCTTCCTCTCAAGGACACTCTGAGAAGAATGAATAATCTCACACTTGTGTGCCCCAGACATTCTTCAGGTCACTGTTTTCATGGTGTCTGCCTCCGTTTTCTCCAGGAACACCACAGTACCCTTTGGGCTCTATTCCAGCCAAGCACATTGACCTTCAAAACTCCAGGTGTTAAGCCCCACTGGTTGCAAGAACCCATGAAATTCAGCCCCTCTAATTTTCCAAGCCAGTTGCTTTAGGGAAACATTCTCTCGAGAATTCTCCTGCACACTCCCCTCTGACTCTTTCTCCATGACCACAGCTCCCTCCCTTCCACAGCACCCATGATCTGTTTCTCCCCTAAACCATGTTTCTGTACTTCCTGTGTTCTTTGATGTAGCCTATCCTGTCCCTTAGTTTTAGAGTTTGCTCTGTTTGTCTTCAGGTGGATTTCTGGGGTATTTAGGATAATTTGAAAATTATCTAGTTATGTCTATATGATGAGAAGAACCTAGCACCCTCCCACCCCTCCGCCATCTTCCTCTTCTCTCCAGGCAATCATTTTCTGAAAGATACCCCCTGTTTTTGATCTGTAAGTCTAGTGTTTCACTGAGAACAGCACAAAATCAAGGGCAGCAAGATATAACACTATTGCGCTTACTTTCAATCTAAAATATATAGAATTTCCAAAGGAACTTTTAAAGCCTGAGCTCTTGTCTCCTATTTTTCTCAAAGAAAAAATTCTTCCCATCCTGCCACCAATATCTATAGTCAAGTTCACTTGAAAATAAAAATTCCTGTCAAATGCAAGCATATTAATGAATAATTCTTCCTAGCTCTTAATTGTTGAAGAATTTCTTTTTTTCTTTAGTCTTTATTTATTTTATTTTAGAAGAGGGGAGAGAGAGAGAAAGAGAGTGAGTGAGGAGAGGGACACTGGGAGAGAGAGGATCCTCAAGTAGATTCCATGCTGAGCATGGAGCCTGGCATAAGGCTTGATCTCAGGACCCTGAGATCATGACCTGAGTTGAAATTAAGACAGCTACCTAACTAACTGAGCCACCCAAGCTCCCTTTTGAAGAATTTCTATGTGCATTTGATGTGGTACCTTTACTTAACCTTAATTGTTAAAAAGTTTTCAGTTAAAAACGAAATTAATAGAATTGCTTGGAATGTCTTGGCTTTATATTCTAATGGTGATATTGGCTTTAATTCAAGCAAGTTAAAACTCCTATTTGTGTAGTTATTATTCAGATAATCCTAACGTTTTTCCAATTGCTAATTCATTGAAACAAAATGCATGTAGAAAATATTCTAACGTTCTTCTCAAAAGGATAATTGACTCCTAGTGAACCTGATTTTTCCTAGGCATCCATGGAGAAAAAGTAAAAGCATATTATCTGTTAATTTACAATCTTTATTACAGTTTTTTTTCCTTTTTTTTTTGTGAAAATCACCATTTGACAGCCATTACATTATGTTTAGGTGCATTGAGAGCAGTACATTTTGTCTTGGCAACAGAGTCATTAATATGTACATGTGTTACATTTAGAATGCATTCTCCCTAAACCTGTACTATTTTTTCTTCCTCTGATATTATTATTGGCTATCAGGTACATGCACACAGCATTTTGTAGAGTACTAGTTTTAGAAAAATTCAATATGCTTCCTTAATTTTATTTTTTATCTTATTTAAATTCAATTAATTAATATACCATGTAGCATTAGTTTCAGATAAAAAATTCAGTTATTCATCAATTGCATATAACACCCAGTGATCATTACATCACATGCCCTCCTTAATGTCCTTCACCCATTTACCCCATCCCCCCCAATGCACCTCCCCTCTAGAAACTCTGTTTATTTCCTATAGTTAAGAGTCTCTTATGGTTTGTCTCCCTGTTTGATTTCATTATATTTTATTTTCCCTCCCTTCCCCTATGATCCTCTGTTTTGTTTCTTAAATTCCACATATCAGTGAAATCATATAATAATCATCTTTCTCTGATTGACTTATTTGCTTAGCACAGTACTCTCCAGTTCCATACATGTTGTTACAAATTGTAAGATTTCATCCTTTTGGTGGCTGAGTAATATTCCCTTGTGTATATATACCACATCTGTATACATTCATCTGTCAATGAACATCTGGGCTCTTTCCACAGTTTGGCTATTGTAGACATTGTTGCTATAAACACGGGTGCAGGTGCTCCTCCAGATCACAACATATGTATCCTTTGGGTAAATATCTAGTAGTACAATTGCTGAGTGATAGGGTAGCTCTATTGTTAGCTTTATGAAGAACCTCTAGTATTTTCCAGAGTGGCTGTATTAGCTTACATTCCCCCCAAAGTGTAAAAGCGTTCCCCTTTCTCTGCATCCTCACCAACATCTGTTTTTTTCTGACTTGTTCATTCCAGCCATTCTGACTCATATGAGGTGGTATCTCATTGTAGTTTTGATTTGTATTTCCCTGATGCCAAGTGATGTGGAGCATTTTCTCATGTGTCTGTTGGCCATTTGTATGTCTTGTTTGGACAAATGTTTGTTCATGTTTTCTGCCCATTTTTTGACTGGATTTTTTTTGTTTGTTTTTTGGGTGTTGAGTTTGATAAGTTCTTCATAGATCATAGATACTAATCCTTTATCTGATAAGACATTTGTAAATATCTCCCCCATTCTGTAGTTTGTCTTTTGGTTTTGTTGACTGCTTCCTTTGCTGTGCAAAAGCTTTTAATCTTGGTAAAGTCCCAATAGTTCATTTTTGCTTTTGTTTTCCTTGCCTTTGAAGACATGTCTAGCAGGAAGTTGCTGCCTGTGTTTTCCTCTAATTTTGATAGCTTCTTTTAGAATTTTTTTAAAAATATAAATCTATTTATGGACATTTTATAAAATAATACTTTGGATAATAGAGGCTCTAATGGCTTGTTTGGAATCATCATAGACCATCAAGTCTCAATGTTTCCTATATAATAAAGCTACTTTTTTTTTTCTCAAATGCCTTATCTTTTATAGCCCCATGCTATAGAGGATGGATATAAATGAATGAAGGATTTTTGTTTGTTTGTTTTTGTAGTATTGAATCAACACATATTAAATAGTGATATTTAGTGTGTGATAAGGCTACCAACACTCCCATTTCTTGCTCTCTAGAGTGGCAATATTGACAGTGGTGACTGAATGGATTTTCAGGGATTCAGACTTCCTAAGCCCAAATCTTGGTTCTATTATTTATTAGTTTGATGGCCTTAGGCCAGTTGTTTCTATTCTCTATACCTTAATTTGCTCATTGATAAAGTAAGTATAGTAATAGTGTTAATCTCCAGGTTGATTTAGTGAATATATAATAAGTTAATAAATTTGAAAAAGTTAGGAAAGTACCTGCTCTAAAACAAGGGACTCAATAAATTTTAGCTCTCTTCATCATTACTAATGTTTCATAAGGTGATGACTAGACAAAAGAAATTTGAATAAAATGAACGAATGTTGGTTGGGTAAAATATGAAATTTGATCATATATTTAATGTACTTATTTACTACCTGATGCAAGATTCCAGGAGTATTGAGCTTGGATTCAAGAGGATACAGTGTTTGAATGATGATTGATTTGGCTCATAGTCTCTGAATTTCAGTTCCCCCTCCCTCAAATAAAAATCATAATCTGTCCTGTCTTCCTTCAAGACCTGTTGGGAAAACCAAATTAAAGAATATCTTTGATAATGTTTTCATACTGAAAAGCTCAACACAAATTTGAAGGTTATTTTCAAAATGGCCTTAAGCTCAATTGTTTAAAGAAATATTGAGCCATACTTTGAACCACAACATTTGGATGCCTGTGATTTTGTCCCTAGTTTGGAGTGTTTTGTTTCTTCTAAACAGAGTAGAAATATTACTACCCAACAGTCAACTGATCAAGATTCTCTTTCTTGGACTGCCGTCTATTAGTTGTGCAACCTGGGAAATTCACTTCCTATTTCTGTGTCTTAGTTTCCTTATGTAAAATTAATACCTGGAGTCATTTGATCTCTAAAGTGCTTTCCAGTTCTGACATCCAAGAACATTAATTAATCTCTGGAATTAACTCTGATAGGTTTCCAGAGAAAGGGGAATGGCATGTATTACTGAGGGTGCTTCTAAAGTCAGCAGTGAAATTATATTTTTACTTGAACTCTTGAGTTCCATCAATACTGATAGCCACAAGGGTACCCACAAAATCAGGCTCTGATTATAGTCCAAAATTTGACCAGAGCCTAGGTAATATAGCTGCTGTAATAAGTCTCCAAAAAATTTCTTATACTGGAAAGATATTCATAAAGCCATTTTTAGACTTTATTTGTGGACTCCTAAAGATGTGTGGTCCCCTTGGTGCTTCCCTCCTGGAATTAAAATGAGGTCTTATTTAGAACTACTCAAGCTATATTCATGGGAGCTCATTATGTGCCATTCCCTCCAGAACAGTATTTCTGAGACTTCAGGTGGTAGGCGACTTAAATGAGGAAGTTAAATATCACTGACTGCCCTGCTGTAGCTTTGTTGAGGTTTCCACAGTGTATGGGATAAGTCATTTGGAGATTTTAGGCTCTCAGTAGTCCTCTTAGGAAAGTTGGAGCAATTACTTTAGAGGCAAACATGGACTAATCATTTTGAAATTTCAGTTTAAGCCCACAGCCTTTTTGAGTTAGACAAGCACTAAAATGATCACAAGAGATTCATGTGTGCTGACAAATTTTTCAGTACCACACATGTAAAACTGCTTTCCTTACTTCCCCACTCTAAAAAGCTCATTGCCAGAGATCCAAGTAACTTTTATAGTGTAGATAATACAGTCCTTATGACTAAAGGATCCTATGAACTTGAAGAGGATATCTTCATTCCTGAATAGTTATTAATAAAAACGGGGCAGCCAGACATATTATTTAGCACTGATAAGACTCATCATTCATGGCTCCGAACTTACAAAATTTATCATTTGATTTGTAAACTTAGGAATGAGTCTTACATCTAGAAAAGTAACTTCAGTACCCTTTATTACAGTACTCAATATTGAACTGTGACATTAAGGTTAATTATAAGCAATTCAATAATGGAGCCCTCTTTTGACTTTAAAAAAATGTCATGTTTGGTAACATTCACATGAGTGAAGCATGTAGGGCTAAACATGCTGAGAGATTAAGTGTACATTTCCATTGGTTGTCTGGAAAAGAATCATTCCTGTCTTAGACACTAGAGTCAAGAACTGGGAAGTAGTTCTAAAGTGTTTCCAGTTCTTAAAATTGGTATTTCAAGGCTAGGCTGGCCAAGGGAAAAGTAGAGTGGGCCCTCCAAATGGGAGCTGTGCTACGGAATTATTTTTAGGTTTTAGAATGTTTTATTGGTCAAACTTAAATAAGTTGGAAATCCACAGAGTCTTGCTTCATAAGGGGATCTCTTAAGAGTACTTCTGTAGAACATCACCTGACAATTCAAATACATAAGAAAATATGTTTTCTCTAAATCTGGTTAAAAGAGTCATTTCCATTACTCAAAGCTTATTTAGTTACATTTTATTTTGTTATTTATTTCAAGAGCTACTTTTCTTTGTCTCACTAAACCCTAAGTACCTTTTGAGCAGGGGACAGACCATATTTCACTTGAACCCATGCCCCAGTGGTGCTCGAGCACACTCTTTTGCACATGTAGGTGCTCAATAAATCCCTTGTGAGTGACTCCTTTTCTTCATACGTACAAACTAGGAGCTATATGTAATTGGATAGCCTAGGGAGTTTATTTAATTCTAAAATGTTAATTTCTGAGCTAATTGTTATTCAGATTTGGCTTCTCTGATAGTGTTTACTAAGGAGAGAAGAGAAAATGCTCCTTCCTGGGGTCATTTGACTTCACAATCTGCTTCTTCCTGAAACAATGAAGTTGAATTTTTTTTTTTTAATCTGCCAGGCTTTCTAAATGCTAAATACTTGCATACAATTGTACTCAATATGAAACACCCTCTCTTTCGGGAAGGAGGCTCTCATCCTAGTTCTGTGTAAGATCAAGTTACCAGATCAGTTAGTGCACAGTAAGGCATTCTGTTGCTGGCTGGATCTCATTGTCTGAGAGTTAATGATAAACTGAATGTCATCGAGTTCATAAGCTTCTAATGATGACCGGCTGGTGTTTATAGGTCTTCTGCCAATAAAGGCATCCAAAAATGACAAATGTAACTGGATCAGTAAGCATTTGGCTTAAATTCACTGTCAATTAGAGATCAAATGAGAGATTCCAGATCTTTTTTTTTTTTTTTGAATTGGTGTGTCTATCAAATTTTGACCCCAAACGATTCTGCAATGCAGCAAAAAAGGAGCATCATTTGAAAAACTCATTCAAGATGAGAAAAGGCTATTTTCTCACTGTTTTCATTTCTAAATGGTTCCAGTTTTTGTATTCTTCTTTTCCAAATGTTAATATTGCTTAACCTAATGGAAACAGACTTGAATGGAGAAGAGGAAGTGTTCCATTTTAACTTGACTTCTAAAGACCAAAAAAACAGTACGAAAAAAAATGGGTGTAGGAGATAAGCTCTCTATGAAAAATTATTCCAAATCCAAATGTGAAATCTATCAAGTTCCTACCTTTATATCACTGGTTAAAATTCAGGTTATCCTTTAACTGTGTATTCAGTGATAAACATAGTCTTAAGGGCTATAGAGAAGCACCAGAGGGATAAAAGATATAGTATCTATCCTAGCAGAAAAAAATGATGAGATTTGAGACAGTCAGGAGACACATTTAAGGGCTGCCTAATCAATAAGTGCAGATTCACATTTGGCACTGGGAAGTCAGTGCAAATGGAATTCTTAGTGAACAAAAGGGGGATTGATCACAGATCATTTCTAGAATATCTGTTGAGTTTAGTAACTTCCATTCAAACCTATAACCAGGACTCTTATCCAGTCAGCCATTGTCTCTCAAATGGACTATGAAAGACATGCCTAACTGGTTTCAATTCTTTCTGTCTTATACCCTTCCTGTTAATATCCTACATGGTAGTTGAGCTGGCTTTTCTAAAATATCCTATGTGGTAGTCAAACTGGCTTTTCTAAAATGCAAGCAGAAATTTATCATTCTTTTCCCAAAGTTCTTGCACAGCTTCTTATTTCGCTCAGGATGAAGTTAAAGCTACTTATCATTTGCCAAATAAATGCCCCTAAAAAAGTTTTATGATCTGATCATAAAAAGTTGACTTCTTCCTTATTTTTAATTATTCTCATTACTCTAATCTATGAATAATTCATTCATTTATGCTTTTATTCAACAAATATCTATTGAGCACCTAGTGTACATTAGGGACTATTATAGGTGCTGATGATAAAACAGAAGGAAAAGAAGGTATTAAACATTTTCAGTCTTCACTAACATTACATTCCAGTGGAAGCTACAAATTCAAAATCTCTAAGGCATAACCTTTTTCAATGTGTTTAAAAAAGAGCAAGGAACTGGAGCACCTGGGTAGCTCAGTCCATTGAGCATCTGACTCTTGGTTTCAGATGAGGTCATGATCTCAGAGTTGTGTGATCTAGCCCTGCATCAGGTTGCATGTTTGATATGGAATCTGCTTGGGAGTCTTTCCCTCTTTCCCTCCCTTTCCCTGTGCGCTCTCCCCCTGCTCATGCTCTCCCCCTGCTCATAAAAAATGTTTTATTTATTTATTTAGAGGGAGGGAGTGCACACGTTGGGGAGGGGCAGAGGGAGAAGGAGAAGCAGACTCCTCACTGAACAGGGAGCCTGACATGGGGCTTGATCCCAGGACCCCGAGATCATGAGCTGAGACAAAGACAGATGCTTGACCTACTAAACCACCCAGGTGCCCCTAAATAAGTAAAATCTTAAAAAAAAAGAGCAAGTGATGAATGTGGTTGAAGACATACGAGTGAGAGGGAGAGTAATAGGTGAGGCATTCAAGGAAGGGAAAGTTTGTGGAGGCCTTGTGGGCCGTTATGAGGACTTAGCTTTTATTCTTAGTGTACTGAGTAGCCATTGCACACTTTGAGCTGAGAAACATTATGGTCTTACTTGCTTTTCCAAATATTCAGATTCCTTGGTTTCCTATTATGTTGCTTTTCACAAATGAGGTATGATTTATATACATTAAAATTCACTTTTTTAAATGTTCAGTCCTGAGTTTCAAAAATACATATGATTATGTAATTACCATGATAATCAAGATATGGAAGAATTTCACTGCTTTCCAAAATTCTCTTCAGCCCCTTTGTAGTCAACACTTACCCCATGCATAGCAATTGGTAACCACTGATCAGTTTCCTACTTTATAATATTGCCTTTTCCATGTGTTATATAAGTGGGATCATAGCATATACAGCCTTTTGAGTATGCCTTCTTTTACTTAGGAAATAAATTTAAGACTCATTCATGTTGTTGCATGTGTATCAATGATGCGTTCTTGTTTATTGCTGAATATAATTTCATTGTATAGATGCAACAGTTTGTTTATCATTTCATCTTTGGCAGGACTTTTGTGTTTTTTAAACTTTTTGGCATTATAAACAATGTTATGAACATTCACATAAAACTCTTTCTCTGGACATGTTTCCATTTTCTTGAATAGATACCTAGAGGTGGGTTTGTTGGGTCTTATTTTAAGTATATGGCAAATTGTTTTTCCAAAGTGGTTGTATTATTTTACATTACTATCAGTAATGTATTAATGTTATCACTTATCATACTTGACAATATTCATTAGTTTTTTTTTCCCATCTTAATATACCTATAGTGGTATCTCTTTGTGGATTTATTTTGCTTTTCCTCCATGTAGTGACATTGAATATCTTCTCATATGTTTACTTGCCATATATATATATATATACATTTTTGGGTCAAGTTTCTATTCATATCTATTCTATTCAGACCGGCCCAGTTTGTTTTATTGAGTTGTTTGTTTGTTAATATTGAGTTGTAAGGTTCTTTATATATCCTAGATTCAACTCTTTCACTGATATGAATTTCGAAGTTATTTTCTCCCATTCTGTAGTGTACTCTTTCTTTCATTTATTAAGTTTCTTTGCATCTTACATCTTATTGACATACAATGTACATCCACTAAACTGTACATATTTAAACTATGCAACTTGATAAATTTTGACATATACATACATACATGAAATCATTACCACATTTAAGATGGTGAACATATTTATCATCCCCCAAATTTCTTCATGCCTCTTTGTAATTACCCCTCCATCCCTCCATGCTCCTTATTCTCAGGCAACTACTCATCTATTTTCTGTCATTCTTGAATAGTTTGTGGGTTTTAAAATGTTATAAAATATACAATATTTTATATATACTATATATATACAATATTTATATACATATATATATTTACATACATATATATGTGTATATATATATACAATATTTACTTTTTTATTCCATGGCTACTTTGACTCAGATAATTATTTTGAACTTTGTCCATGGTATTCTGTTCATCAATCATTCATTCATTTTTGTTAGTTTTATTTCATTATATGGATATACTGTAATTTAGTCATTTGTTGATGAGCATTTAGATTGGTAGCAGTATCTTTTAAAAAACAAACGTTTAATTTGAGGAATTTAATTTTTTACTTTTATTTTAACAATCTTACATTGTTTGTATCTAAGACATTGTTGACCCCTGCACGTTTATATTTTATTTTATTCTCTTGCATTTTATTTTAGAAATTCAATGGCTTTTGATTTTACATTTAATTCTATGTCATTTTAGTATATGATGCAAGATCTGGGTTGAGGTCTTTTTTTTGCATATGAGTTTCCAATTATTAAAGCAACATTGTTGAGAGAGTATATTTCATCATTTGTCTTTTCATCTTTGTCGAGACTCAATTGACCAATACAGCACTGTATTGAATAGTGTGTCTTCCAATTTTGTTCTTCTTTCCTAAAATTGTTTTAAATATTTTAGATACCTTGATTTTACATAAATATTTTATAAATAGCTTATTTTTTTCTATAAGTTGCCTTGAATTTAAACATCAGTTGGGAGAAAAATGACATATTAACAATATTGAGTCTTCCAAACCATATAGTCTCCCTCTCCATATAGATAGGTCACCATTGACTTTCTCCTCAGTGCTTCGTCGTTATTCAACATACAGTTACTGCACACATTTTCAAAAATTTACATCAAAGTAATTCAAAGAACACTACATTTTAAAATTTAATTTCTAATTTTTCATTGCTAGTGTTGAGAAATACAAATGATTTTTAAATGTTGGCCTTTTATCTTCTAAGTTTGTTGAATTAATTTAATAGATCTGACCTTTGAATAGACAGACTCCTTAGGAGTTTCTATTTAGAAGATCATGTCATATGAAAATACAAGTAGTATTATTTCTTTCTCATTTGAATTATTTTCTTTTAAGTTTTTATTTAAACTTTTCTTAGTTAATATGTAGTGTAATATTAATTTCAAGTGTACAATATAGTGATTCAGCATGTCCATATGGTACTGGGTGCTCATCACAACAAATGTATTCCTTAATCCCAGTCACCTATTTAATCCACCCCCACCTACCTCCTTTCTGGTAACCACCAGCTTTTCTCTATAGTTAAGAGTCTGTTTCTTAGTTTGTTTCTTTTTCTCTCTTTTTTTGCTCATTTGTTTTGTTTCTTAAATTCTACATATCAGTGAAGTCACATGTTATTTGCTTTTCTCTGACTGCCTTATTCTGCTTAGCATAATAATTTCTAGCTCTATTCATATAATTGTAAATGACAAGATTTTATTTTATTTTTTTTGGCCAAGTAGTATTCCATTGTATGTGTGGGGGGGGTATGTGTGTGTACCTATATATCTACTTATATGTCTGTAGCTATATAACATCTTCTTTGTCCATTCATCAGTCAATGGACACTTGGGTTCTTGGGTTCTTTCCATAATTTGGCTATAGTAGATAATGCTGCTATAAACATCAAGATGCACATATCCCTTTGAATTAGTATTTTTATATTCTTTGGGTAAATACTAGTATAATTGATGGATCATAGAGAAGTTCTATTTTGAACATTTTGAGGAATCTCCATACTGTTTTCTAGAGTGGCTGCACCAGTTTTTATTCCCACCAACAGTGCAAGAGGTTTCCTTTTTCTTCACGTTGTCAACAATACCTGTTGTTTTTACGTTGTTGATTTTAACCATTCTGACATGTGTGGGTGATATCTCATTGTAGTTTTGATTTGTGTTTTCCCGATGCTGAGGGATGTTGAGCATCTTTTCATGTGTCTGTTGTCCATCTGGATATTTTCTTTGGGAAAATGTCTATTCATTACTTCTGTCTATTTTAATTGGATTATTCACTTTTGGGTGTTGAGTTTCATCAGCTCTTTATATATTTTGAATATATCCCTTTATCAGATAAGTCATTTGCAAATATCTTCTCCCATTCAATAGGTACCTTTTAGTTTTGTTGTTTCCTTTGCTGTGCAGAATCTTTTAATCTTGATGAAGTCCCAATAATTTATTTTCAGTTTTGTTTCCCATCTTTCAGGAAACATATCTAGTAAGAAGTTGCTATGGCTGATGTTCAAAGAGGTTACTGCCTGTGTTCTCCTCCTGGATTTTTGTAGTTTCAGGTCTCACATTTAGGACTTTAACCCATTTCAAATTTATTTTTGTGTATGCTAAGAAAGTGGTCCAGTTTCATCCTTTTACATACTGTTGTCCAGTTTTCCGAACACCATTTGTTGTAGAGACTCTTTTTTCCACTGGATATTCTTTCTTGCTTTGTCAAAGATTAATTCCCCATACAGTTGAGGGTTTATTTCTGGGTTTTCTATTCTCTTCTATTGTTATGTTCCAATTTCTGTCTCAGTACCGTACTGTTTTGATCACTACGGGTTTGGAATAAAACTTGAAGTCTGAAACTGTGATGTCTCCAGGTTTTCTTTTTTTCTTTTTTTTTTAAGTTATTTATCTAAATTCCAGTTAATTAACATAGTTTAATATTAGTTTCAGGTGTACAATTTAGATCAACACTTACATACAACACCCAGTACTCATCACAACAAGTTCACTCCTTAATCTCCATCACCTACTTAACCCATCATTCCACCCACCTCCCTTCTGGTAACCATGACTTTGATCTCTATAGGTAACAGTCTGTTTTTGGTTTTCCTCTTTTTATTTTTCTTTTTCAGAATTGCCTTGATGATTCAATTTCTTTGTGCTTCCATACAAATTTTAGGACTGTTTTTTCTAGCTCTCTGAATAATGTTGGTATTTTGATAGAGATTGTGTAGATTGCTTTGGGTATTATAGACATTTTAACAATGTTTGTTCTTCCAATCCATTAGTATGGGATGTATTTCCATTTCTTTGTGTCACATTTATTTTTTAAATATTTATTTATTTACTTTAAAGAGAGGGAGAGAGCACAGGAATGAGGGGTGAAAGAGCCTTAAGTAGATTCTAGCTGAGCATAGAGCTTGAAGCGGGATTTGATCTCATGACTGTGAGATCACATATTCAGCTGAATTCAAGAGTCAGACACTTAACTGACTCTAGCACCCAGACACCTCCACATTCAATTTCTCTTATTAGTCTTTAATAGTTTCTTTTTTTTTTTCTGATCAAAATAGTACGAAAGTAGAAGTCAACCACAGAAAAAATTTGGAAAGTTCACAAATACACTGAAGTTAAACAGCATGTTACAATGAACAAGTCAACCAGGAAATCAGAAAAGAAATAAAAAAAATACATGGAAGCAAATGAAAATGAAAAAATGATGGTCCAATACTTTCGAGATGCAGCAAAAGTGGTCCTAAGAGGGACGTATAGGGCAATACAGCCCTGCATCAAGAAGCAAGAACAATATCAAATAAACAATCTAAACTTATACCTAAAGGAGCTAGAGAAAATAACAAAAAATGGAGCCTAAAAGTCAGTAGAAGAAGGGGAATAATAAAGATTAGAGAAAAAATAAATATTATAGAAACAAACAAACAAAAACAATAGAATCATGAAACCAGGAGCTTGTTCTTTGAAAACATTAATAAAATTGATTAACCTCTAGCCAGATGCATCAAAAAGAAAATATAAAGAGTCTAAATAAATAAAATTACAAATGATAGAAGAGAACTAACAACTAGAACCAGAAAAATATTCACAATTAGAAGAGAACATCATGAAAAATTATATGCCAACAAACTGGAAAACCTGAAAGAAATGGATACATTCCTAGAAATATATAAACTACCAAAACTGAAACAGTAAAAATAGAAAACTTGAACAGACCAATAACCAGCAATGAAATTGAATCAGTAATAAAAAAAAAAAAAAAACTCTCAACGAACTAAATTCCAGGCCAGATGAATACACAGGCAAATTCTACCAAGGCTTTAAAAAATAGTTAATAACTATTCCTCTCAAACAATTAAAAAAAAATAGAAAAAGAAGGGAAACTCCCTAAATCTTTCTATGAGGCCAGCATTACCTACAGTATTCAACATAATATCAGAGAAAAATAAAACTGGATGGCTGACACTACCAGACTTCAAGAATTACTGCAAAGATATATTAATCAGGACATTGTGGTATTAGCAAGAGTAATTCAGTAATGTTGAAAGATACAAAATTAGTATACAGAAAAATGCATTTAATTACCTTAATAATGAAGTAGCAAAAAGAGAAATTAAGAAAACAACCCCATTTACAATTACCCCTAAAAGAATAAAATGCATAAGAATAAATTTAATCAAGAGATGAAAGACCTATATATTTTTAAAAGATTTTATTTATTTGACAGAGAAAGAAAAAGAGAGAGAGTACAAGCAGGGGGAGCAGCAAGCAGAGGGAGAAGCAAGTTCCCCACTGAGTAAGGAGCCTGATGTGGAACTTGATCCCAGGGCTCTGGGATCATGACCTGAGCCAAAGGCAGACACTTAACAAACTGAGCCAACCTGGCACCCCAAAAGGCCTATATTTTGAAAACTATAAAACATAGATGAAATAAGTTGAAGATGACAGAAACAAATTGAAAGATAGTCCATGTTCATTGATAGGAAGAATTAATATTGTCAAAATTTCCATACTACCCAAAGCACTCTACAAATTCAATGCAATTCCTTCCAAAACACCAGTAGTATTTTTCTGGGAACTAAAAGAAGTTATCCTAATTTTTTTTAAAGATTTTATTTATTTATTTGACAGACAGAGATCACAAGTAAGCAGAGAGGCAGGCAGAAAGAGAGAGGGGGAAGCAGACTCCCTGCTGAGCAGAGAGCCCAATGTGAGGCTCGATCCCAGCACCCCGGGCTCATGACCTGAGCCGAAGGCAGAGGCTTAACCCACTGAGCCACCCAGGTGCCCCTATCCTAAGATTTGTATGGATCCAAATAAGACTCCAAAATAGTCAAAACAATCTTGAGAAAGAACAAAGCTAGAAATATCATAATCCCAGATTTCAAGATCTACTACAAAGCTATAGTAATCAAAACAATATGTACGGTCACAAAAATAGACACATAGATCAGTGGAGTGGAATAGAAAGTCTAAAAATAAACTCATACTTAAATGGTCAATTAACCTATGACAAAGTAGGCAAGAATACCAATGGAGAATAGAAAGTCTGTTCAATAAATAGTGCTGGGAAAATTAGAGAGCTACATGAAAAAGAATAAAACTGGATCACATTCTTACACCATGCATAAAAATAAAAATGGATTAAGGATCTAAATGTGAGATCCAATCCCATAAAACATCAACAAGAAAAGATATACAATAATCTTTTAGACATTGGATTTAGCAACAGATTTATGGATATGTCTCCTCAGGCAAGGGAAACAAAACTCAAAATGAACAATCAAAACTACAACAAAATAAAAAACTTTTACAAAGAGAGGAATCAATCAATAAAACAAGGCAGTCTGTTCAATGGGAGAAGATATTTGCAACTCATATAACTGATAAGAGAATAATATTCAAAATATATAAAAATAGACACAAGTCAACACCAAAAAAATCAATAATCTGATTTAAAAATGGCCATAGGGAGATGGAGAGAAGGGAGGTGGGGGAAATTGGAGGGGGAGACAAACCATGAGAGACTGTGGGATCTGAGAAACAAACTGAGGGTTTGGGGGGGGTGAGTGGTTGGGTGAGCCTGGTGGTGGGTATTATGGAAGGCATGTATTGCATGGAGCACTAGGTGTGGTGCATAAACAATGAATTCTGGAACACTGAAAAGAAATAAAATAAAATAAAATGAAAAAATAAATAAATGAAATAAAATTTAAAAAATGGCCATAAGACCTAAGTAGACATTTTTCCAAGGAAGACATACAGATGGCCAACAAACACATGAAAATATGCTCAAAATCACTAATCATCAGGGAAATGCAAATAAAACACAAGGAAATATTATCTCATACCAGTCAGAATGGCTAGAATAAAAAACACAAGAAATAATGTGTTGGTGAGGTTAACCCTTGTATGCTGTTGGTTGAAATGCATATTGGTACAGCCACTTTGGAAAACAATATGGAAGTTCCTCAAAAAATTAATAATAGGGAGCATCTGGGTGGCTCAGTCATTAAGCGTTTGCCTTTGGCTCAGGTCATGATCCCAGGCTCCTGGGATCGAGCCCCACATCAGGCTACTTGCTCATCAGGAAGCCTGCTTCTCCCTCTCTCACTCCCCTTGCTTGTATTCCCTCTCTCACTGTGTCTCTCTCTGTCAAATAAATAAATAAAATATTTTTAAAAATTCATAATAAAATCACCTTATGGTCCAGTAATTCCACTACTACGTATTTACTAACAAAACAAAACAAAAATGCTAAATGAAAAAAAAATGCACCCTATATTTATTGTAGCACTATTTACAGTAGCCAAGAAATGGAAGCAGCCCGTGTGTGCATCAATAGATGAATGAATAAAGATGTGGCATATATATATATATTTTTTTTTCTATCTACCTATCTATCATCTATCTATCTATAATGGGATAGTACTTTAAAAAATGAGATCCTGCCATTTATGAAAACATGGATGGACTTAGAGGGTAGTATGCTAAGTATGATATGAGCCAAATGCAGACACTTAACAAACTGAGCCACCCAGGCACCCCCAAAGACCTATGTTTTGAAAACTATGAAATATAGATGAAAGAAGTTGAAGATGACACAAGCAAATTAAAAGATAGTCCGAAATAAGTCAGAAAGAAAAAGATAGATGCTATATGATTTCACCTATTTGTGGAATCTAAAAACAAACAAATGAGCCAAAAAAATTCCAAAAAGCAGAATTAGATCCATTAATACAGAGAAAAAAATAATAGTTTCCAGAAGAGATGGGAATGAGAGATGTGCAAAATGAGTAAAGGGAGTGGGAGATACAGGCTCCCCTTTATGTGATGAATAATCATGAGGATAAAAGATACAACATAGGAAATATAGTCAATGGTATTGTAATAGCATTTTCTGGTGACAGTAGCTACATTTGTGATGAACATAGCATAACATATTAACTTGTTGAATCACTAACTTTTATGCCTGAAACTAATGTAATATTGTTTGTCAAGTATAATTTTTTAAATAGTATGTAGACAAATAGATCATTGAAACAGAACAGAGAGCCCAGAATTAGGCCCCAGTAAATACAGTCAATTAGTCTTTGACAAAGGAGAAAAGATGATACAATAGATCAAAGATAGTCTTTTCAATAAATGGTTCCACAATCACTCGACATCCACAGGAAAAAAGAAAAAAATGAATGTAGACATGATACCTAATACCTTTCACAAAAAAGAACTACAAATAGATCGTAGACCTAAATGAAAAATGCAAAACTATAAAACTTTTAAGATAACATAGAAAAAATAAAAAGGATGCTCTTGGACGTGGGGGTGTTGCTTTTCAATACAACACCAAAGACATGATTCATGAAAGAAATAATTGACAAGCTGGACTTCATTAAAATTTAAAACTTCTACTCTGTTAAAGATAATGTAAAGAGAATGAGAAGACATGTCACAGACTGGGAAAAATATTTGCAAAACAAACATCTAATCAAGGACAGTTATCAAGATACATAAAGAATTCTTAAAACTCAGGGTGCCTGGGTAGCTCAGCCAGTTAAGCGTCTGCCTTTGGCTTAGGTCATGATCCCAGGGACCTGGGATCGAACATTATGTCTGTGCTCCCTGCTCAGCAGGGAGCCTGCTTCTCCCTCTCCCTCTGCCTGTCCTCCAAGCTTTTCTCTCTCTCTCTCTCTCAAATAAATAAATAAAATCTTTTAAAAAAATTCTTAAAACTCAAAAATAAAAAGACATATAACCTTATAAAAAATGGGTCAAAGCCTTTAACAAACACCTTATTAAATAAGATATACAAGATACACAGATAGCAAATAAGCATATAGAAAGATGCTCAACATCATGTCATCAGAGAAATGGTTATTAAAATAATAATTAGATACCACTCTACACCTATTAGAACTGCCAAAATCCATTTCACTGACAAAATCTAATGCTGATACAGATGTGGAGCAACAGAAACTCTCATGCAATATTGGTGTAAATAAAAAATGTTATAACAATTGTGGAAGATGTTTTGGTGGTTTCTTATAAAAGTAAACATACCCTTATTGTATAATCTAGCAATCTTCTTCCTTACTATTTATCCAAAGAAGCTGAAATTTTATGTCAACACAAAATCCTGCACAAGGATGTTTTTAGTAGCTCAATTTATAATTGCCAAAATTTGCAAGAAAACAAGATGTCCATCAGTAGATAAATGGATAAATTATTTGTTATACATCCAGCTATAACAAAGAAATATTTGTTCAACACTAAAAGGAAATGAGCTATAAGTCATGAAAAGACATGGAGGAAAGTAAAATATATATTACTAAATCAAAGAAGCCAATTTGAAAGGGCACATACTGTATGATTCCAACTATATGATATTCTGTAAAAGGCAAAACTATGGAGACAATAAAAGGATTAGTGGTTGCTGAGGTGAGGCATGGGGAGAGATAATAGTAAGTGGAACACAGAGGGGTTTCAGAGCAGCAAAAATGCTCTACATCATACTGTAATGATGGATATATGTATCATTTGTCCAAACCCACAGAATGTACAGCACCAAAAATATACCATAATGTAAACCCTGGACTTAGTGATTATGATGTGTCATTGTAGGTTTATGAATTGTAACAAATGTAATCTTTTTTTTAAAGATTTTATTTATTTATTTGACAGAGAGAGATCACAAGTAGGAAAAGAGTCAGGCAGAGAGAGAGAGGGGGAAGGAAGCAGGCTCCCCACTGAGCAGAGAGCCTGATGCGGGACTCGATCCTAGGACCCTGAGATCATGACCTGAGCCGAAGGCAGAGGCTTAACCCACTGAGCCACCCAGGCGCCCCACAAATGTAATCTTTTGATGGAGGATTTTGGTAATGGAGGAGATTATGCATGTGTGGAGGCAAGCAATATATGAGAAATCCCTAAACTTTGCTGTGAACTTAAATTAATCTTAAAAAATAGTCCTAATAATTATAATACTAAGAGACATATGGACACAGAGGCTTTTTTCATTGAAAAACTTTTATGTATGTTTTTTTTTTAATTGATACAAAATTTTTCAGGTTATCTATTTCTTTTTGAATCAGTGTAGGTAGTTTCTTTCAAGGAATTAGTCTATTCTAAATTGTAGAATCAATGCACATTAAATTGTTGTTATTCCATCTGTATGTTCTTATGTATCAGTGGACACTATAGTAACCTTCCTTCTGTCTATGGTATAAGTTCTCTCTCTCTTTTTTTTTTTTTCCTTGTTAGTTTGGGTAAAACTTTAAGAGTTCTATTAATCATTTCAAAGTGTAATTGAATCGAGTTGTTCTTTTTCTGTTCTTAATATCTGCTGTTATCTTTATTGTTTCTTTCTTTCTGCATAATTTGAGATTATTTTCCTCTTTTTCTTTTTCTCGTTTTTTAAAAAGGAAGCTTAAATCATAGATTTTATTTTATTTTGCGGATTTTATTTATTTATTTGATGGATAGTGATCACAGGTAGGCAGAGAGGCAGGCAGAGAGAGAGGGGGAAGCAGGCTCCCAGCTGAGCAGAGAGCCCAATGCGGGGTTTGGTCAGGAGATCATGACCTGAGCTGAAAGCAGAGGCACTGAGCCTCTGAGCCACCCAGGCACCCCAAATCATCAATTTTAAACATTTCTTCCTTTCTAATACAGGCAGTGTTAAAACATTGCTTTCTAAATACTTTTTAGTTTGCATCTCACAGATTTTGATTTCTTCTGTTTTCATTTGCATTGAATTAAACATATTTTCTGATTCTCAAGGTTCTAGCCGAGCTCGAAAAAGACATGGAAGGTATTAAAGAAACAATCTCGGGAGATATAAAAGCCCGTTCTGAAGAAATAAAAGAACTAAAATCTAACCAAATTGAAATTAAAAAAGCTATTAATGAGTTGCAATAAAAAATGGAGGCTCTCATTGCTAGGATAAATGAGGCAGAAGAAAGAATTAGTGATATAGAAGACCAAATGACAGAGTAAAGAAGTTGAGCAAAAGAGGGACAAACTGCTACTGTACCACGAGGGGAGAATTCAAGAGATAAGTGACACCAAAGACAAAACAATATTAGAATAATTGGAATTCCAAGAAGAAGAAGAAAGAGTGAGGGGAGCAGAAGGTATATTGGAGAGAATTATTGGAGAGAATTTCCCTAATATGGCAAAGGGAACAAGCATCAAGATCCAGGAGGTTCAGAGAACCCCCCTCAAAATCAATAAGAATAGGTCTACACTCCGTCACCTAATAGTAAAATTTACAAGTCTTAGTGACAAAGAGAAAATCCTGAAAGCAGCCCGGGAAAAGAAGTCTGTAACATACAATGGTAAACATATTAGATTGACAGTAGACTTATCCACAGAGATCGGGCAGGCCAGAAAGAACTGGCATGATATATTCAGAGCACTAAATGAGAAAAACATGCAGCCAAGAATACTATATCCAGCTAGGCTATCATTTAAAATAGAAGGAGAGATTAAAAGCTTCCAGGACAAACAAAAACTGAAAGAATTTGCAAACACCAAACCAGCTCTACAGGAAATATTGAAAGGGGTCCTCTAAGCAAAGAGAGACCCTAAAAGTAGTAGATCAGAAAGGAAGAGAGACAATATACAGTAACAGTCACCTTACAGGCAATACAATGGCACTAAATTCATATCTCTCAATAGTTACCCTGAATGTTAATGGACTAAATTCCCCAATCAAAAGACACAGGGTATCAGAATGGATTAAAAAAAAATCTATATGTTGCCTACAAGAAACACATTTTAAACCCGAAGACATCTCCAGATTTAAAGTGAGGGGGTGGAAAACAATTTACCATGCTAATGGACATCAGAAGAAAGCAGGAGTGGCCATCCTTATATCATATCAATTAGATTTTAAGCCAAAGCCTATAATAAGAGACGAGGAAGGACACTATATCATACTCAAAGGGTCGGTACAACAATGGGACCTAACGATTTTAAATATCTATGCCCCTAACATGGGAGCAGCCAACTATACAAACCAATTAATAACAAAATCAAAGAAACACATCAACAATAATACAATAATAGTAGGGGACTTTAACACTCCCCTCACTGAAATGGACAGATCATCCAAGCAAAAGATCCACAAGGAAATAAAGGCCTAAAATGACACACTGGACCAGATGAACATCACAGATATATTCAGAACATTTCACCCCAAAGCCACAGAATACACATTCTTCTCTAGTGCACATGGAACATTCTCCAGAATAGATCACATCTTGGGTCCTAAATCAGGTCTCAACCGGTATCAAAAGATTGGGATCATTCCCTGCATATTTCCAGACCACAATGCTCTGAAGCTAGAACTCAATCATAAGAGGAAATTTGGAAAGAACCCAAATACATGGAGACTAAACAGCATCCTTCTAAAGAATGAATGAGTCAACCAGGAAATTAAAGAAGAATTGGAAAAAAATCATGGAAACAAATGATAATGAAAACACAACAGTTCAAAATCTGTGGGACACAACAAAGGCAGTCCTGAGAGGAAAATATATAGCGGTACAAGCCTTTCTCAAGAGACAAGAAAGGTCTCAAGTACACAACGTAACCCTATACCTAAAGGAGCTGGACAAAGAACAGCAAAGAAAGCCTAAAGCCAGCAGGTGAAGAGAAATCATAAAGATCAGAGCAGAAATCAATGAAATAGAAACCAAAAAACAATAGAACAAATCATTGAAACTAGGAGCTGGTTCTTTGAAAGAATTAGTAAGATTGATAAACACCTGGCCAGACTTATCAAAAAGAAAAGAGAAAGGACCCAAATAAATAAAATCATGAATGAGAGAGGAGAGATCACAACCAACTCCAAAGAAATACAGACAATTAGAACATACTGTGAGCAGCTCTACGGTAACAAATTTGGCAATCTGGAAGAAATGGATGCATTCTTAGAGACATATAAACTACCACAACTGAACCAGGAAGAAATAGAAAGCCTGAACAGACCCATAACCAGTAAGGAGATTGAAACAGAACAGTCATCAAAATCTGCAAACAAACAAAAGCCCAGGGCCAGACAGCTTCCCGGAGGAATTCTACCAAACATTTAAAGGAGAATTAATTCGGATTCTCTGTTCCCAAAAAATAGAAATGGAAGGAGAACTTCCAAACTCATTTTATGAGGCCAGCATCACTTTGATCCCAAAACCAGACAAGGATCCCATCAAAAAAGAGAATTACAGACCAATATCCTTGATGAACACAGATGCGAATATTCTCACCAAAATACTAGCGAATAGGA
This sequence comes from Lontra canadensis, assembly GCF_010015895.1. Classification (NCBI taxonomy): domain Eukaryota; kingdom Metazoa; phylum Chordata; class Mammalia; order Carnivora; family Mustelidae; genus Lontra; species Lontra canadensis. The sequence continues at coordinate 2,768,973 of NW_022631071.1, read as the reverse complement.
TACAACAGTACATTAAAAGGATTATTCACCAGGACAAAGTGGGATTTATTCCAGGGCTGCAAGGTTGGTTCAACATCCACAAATCAATCAATGTGATACAACACATTAATAAAAGAAAGAACAAGAACCATAAGATACTCTCAATAGATGCTGAAAAAGCATTTGACAAAGTACAGCATACCTTCCTAATCAAAACTCTTCAAAGTGTAGGGATAGAGGGCACATACCTCAATATTATCAAAGCCATCTATGAAAAACCCATCACAAATATCATTCTCAATGGAGAAAAACTGAAAGCTTTTCCACTAAGGTCAGGAACACGGCAGGGATGTCCATTATCATCACTGCTATTCAACATAGTACTAGAAGTCCTAGCCTCAGCAATCAGACAACAAAAGGAAATTAAAGACATCCAAATCAGCAAAGAAGAAGTCAAACTATCACTCTTCATAGATGATATGATACTATATGTGGAAAACCCAAAAGACATCACTCCAAAACTGCTAGAACTTGTAGAGGAATTCAGTAAAGTGTCAGGATATAAAATCAATGCACAGAAATCAGTTGCATTTCTCTACACCAACAACAAGACAGAAGAATGAGAAATTAAGGAGTAAATCCCATTTACAATTGCACACAACACCATAAGATACCCAGGAATAAACCTAATCAAAGAGGCTAAGAATCTATACTCAGAAAACTATAAAGTACTCATGAAAGTAACTGCGGAAGACACAAAGAAATGGAAAAATGTTCCATGCTCCTGGATTGGAAGAATAAATATTGTGAAAATGTCTTTGCTACCTAAAGCAATCTACACATTTAATGCAATTCCTATCAAAATACCATCCATTTTTTTTTCCAAAGAAATGGAAAAAATAATCCTAAAATTTATATGGAACCAGAAAAGACCTCGAATAGCCAAAGGAATATTGAAAAACAAAGCCAAAGTTGGTGGCATCACAATTCCAGACTTCAAGCTCTATTACAAAGCTGTCATCATCAAGACAGCATGGTACTGGCACAAAAACAGACACATAGATCAATGGAACAGAATAGAGAGCCCAGAAATAGACCCTCAACTCTATGGTCAACTACTCTTCCACAAAGCAGGAAAGAATGTCCAATGGAAAAAAGACAGCCTCTTCAATAAATGGTGTTGGGAAAATTGGACAGCCACATGCAGAAAAATGAAATTGGACCATTTCCTTACACCACACAT